>NC_136272.1:33220542-33238042 GCF_964187855.1 Myxine glutinosa | reverse complement strand
TACAGTTTGCAACAAGAAAGCGGTGTGGAACAGGTTGCTTGAAGTTCAAACAGGTAAAGATGCTGGCCAATTGTGCTTCTAAACCCGACCCCACTATTGCCCCTCACCACCATAACAAGACTTTGAACACTCACCGCCACCATCCACCAATGGCGGAGGTTAAAGAGGGCATAGGCAAGGAGAAGCAGTGTTGACCTCAGTACAGCCAAGAGCTAGAGACAAAAAGGCAAAAAAAAAGAATAATAAATCAGCAAGGGATTCCAAGTCTGTCCAAGTTTCAAGTGCATGGACAAGTAAATCAGAATGGGTGACGTGCTTAATAAAGAAAGAGGGCAAAGATTCATCACAATATCCGTTACAAATCAACCTTTCTTTCCAGTAGGTTTTAAAATCCTTCAATGTGTGGAGTAAACATGTAATATGCAGATTCATTGTGCAGAGTAAACAGAAAGACAGAGACTGGCAGACAAAAAGAGTGATAGAGAGAAAGTGAGAGGAAGAAATAGAGGGTGAAGATGAAAGAAAATACAGATAAAATAAGAGGGGGTGAAAATATAACCTCCATACACCTTTGGTTGCAAATGTAATGCTATGTTTATTGGGGGGGAAGGGCATTAGAAATACCTTTGAACAGATAGAACTGTATATGGTCCATGTATATGGTCACTGCATTCAACATTTAACCCACAGCATCTAACCCCTGACTATCTCCTCTCCTTCTCCCTCCTTTGTGCTTTGAATATTTCCCTATTGATTCTTCTTTTTTTGCAATTGTTTTTATGTTTTGCTATGCATTATGTTTTGCACTCTGTCAAAGCGTCTTTGGGCTTCCTGAAAAGTGCTATATAAAATAAATGCATTATTATTATTTTTATTAGTATGTGCAAGTAGGTAGCCAATCTCGCTGTGGCATTGTTTGAATGGAGGCAGTGGGAGGGTGATTTTTTTAAAATTCCATAGTCGAGGCATGTGGAAGAACTACAACGCATAACAAATCAAGGCACAACATAACAAAGGGACAACCCTTCCTCCCATCCATGGTACACAGAATCTTGTGGTGAGGCAGTTGCCCAGAAACAACTTGCCTTCGCCTCCTGGAGGGCAAATCCAACGGAAGGAAATCTCATTTCCTTTTACAAAGCCCAAAACAAGTGTGTGTCCACCCTCAGGAGAGCCAGGAAACAATATCTCTCCACTCTCAAGACCGAACTCTCCAACCTGTCTCCCTCTCCCAAATCCTGCTGGTGTCTGGTCAAATCTGTTTCTGGTGTTTGTTCCCCCTCCATCCCCTCCCTTACCTCAAACGGCAACACAGCCGACTCCGCACGTGAAAAAGCTGAATGCCTCAACTCTGTGTTTGCCTCTAAATCTTGTGTCCCCTAACCCATCCCTCTCTGTACCCACCGTACCCAGCTGCTCCTGGACTCTGTGTCCTTTTCTCCTGACAAGGTGGAGAAGTTTCTGTCAATCCTCGACTCTGATTCTGATTCTGATTCTGCAACTGGACCAGACGGCATCAGCCCACAAGTCCTAAAATCAGCTGCCGCTCTTTCACTCCCTCTCTCTGTTCTCTTCACCCTCTCTTTTGCTCAAGGTCATCTGCCATCAGCTTGGAAATCAGCCAACATCACCGCTTTACACAAAAAAATGTGCAAAAACAGATCCTTGCAACTACAGACCAATCAGCCTGCTTCCAATTATCAGCACAGTCATGGAATCCATCATTGCTTCAGATATCAAATCTTTCCTCTTCTCCAATGGCTTGATCTCTGATCATCAATTTGGTTTCAGACCAGGTCACTCGACTCTGGACATGCTGCTTCTGCTGTCTCAACAATGGATGGAGGTCCTCAATGCCAAATAAGAAATTAGAGCTGTCTCCCTTGACATATCACGTGCCTTCGATTCAGTCTGGTACCCCGCTCTGCTCACCAAACTCTCCTCCTATGGTATCCATGGAAATCTCCACGCATGGCTTGGGGACTTCCTCTCTGGTCGAAGTCAACGTGTGGCCCTGAATGGATTTCTCTCATCTCCCCTTCCTGTTCAGGCTGCAGTTCCCCAAGGCAGTGTTCTGGGCCCTGTTCTTTTTCTGGTCTTCATCGATGATCACTCCGTCTCTCTGGAAAATCCTCTCTATCTCTTTGCTGATGACTCCACTCTCTGCCGCCCCATTCCTCATCCCTCAGATCGGCAGTCTGCAGCCTCCTCACTCTCTGCAGACCTGGACAAAATCACAGTCTGGTCAAACAACAGTGGAACATGTCTTTCAATCCTGACAAATCTCACACTCTTACTATGTCTCTCCAAAAAGACCGACTGGACAACCCTCCCATCTACTTTCTGAACAATCCTCTCCAAGAAGTTCTGTCACTGAAGCTTTTGGGTCTCACCATCTGCCATGATCTTTCCTAGGAAAACCACATTTCCAATATGGCCTCCAAAGCCAGTCGTCGACTGGGCATCCTCCGTCGTGCGAAGTCCTTCCTTGGCACACCTGAGCTCCTCACCACATAAAAGGTTTTCATCCGCAGCTCAATGGAAGCTCTTTTCTCCCGCGTCTGGAACAACTCCCTCATTCTCTTCAATCCCACTCCTCCCTCCAGGTCTTTAAAACAGCTGTTCACCACCATCTCTTATCTTCCCCCATCCAAAACCTTCATCTTTTCCCCCCGCTAATTTCACCCCAGATCCACTTCTTTTAAATACCAACTTCTTTCCTGGGAGTCCTTGCAGTGTCCTTGTCTTTTATACTTCTCCCACCCCCCACCCCCCTTACCACGCCTCCTCCCCCCAAGTCCTCTCCCTCCCACAGATCTCCCGATGTCCCTGCTCCCAAATATTGTGTTTGTGTGCTTCCCCTTCTCTCCCCATCTTGTCTACGGCCCCCCTTATTATATGTTTTATGTGTCTATTTGATTTTTTGTGTGATAAATGTTCGCACTTTCACAAGCCTCAAAACCTGTATACAAAAAAATAAAAAAAATAAAAGAGAACATCAGGAGAAATGGGAAATGCCAACAGCAGGGCAGTGGGAGAAAATAGACGGAGACGGACAAACAAGGGATGCAGACAACGATGAGGGGTCAGGGAGAACACAATGGGTGGACAAGATGGATACATATGCAAAATGTTTGGGAGGGAGGGGGGGGGGGTGTAACAGATGTAGATAAGATCATGGTTTTGAATGGGGGATGACTTGAGATGGTGGTGAACAGGTGTTTTGAAGACCTGGAGGGAGGAATGAGATGGAAGAGACCATGGAAGTTGGTTCCACAGGCAGGGAAAAAAAGGAATAAATGAGTGGAGGTTAAGTGCTTCATCAGCATCTTCCAAGTGGTTCTGGATTTAGGCAGTTTCACTAGGAGGGGGTGTGTCCTGCAGATACCTGAGTGGGACAAAACACGGAGAGGGCATAGGGTGCAAGTCTTGACAAGGCTCCACCTTGCCGAGGCACCATCAGGTTTTAGGAGGAGGGAGACAAGTTGGAAAGCTCATTCTTGAGATTGGACAGATGTTGTTTTCTGGCTCGAGAGAGAGTAAACACACTTGTTGCGAGCTTTTTGGAATGATCTGTGGTTGTCTTGATTGGACTTTGCCTTCCAGGAGGAGAATGCAAGTTGTTTTAAAGCAACTGCCTCACCACAGTATAGAGTACAAAGAGCTGTCCCCATCCCAAAAAAATATCGGTCCCATCCATTATATACAAAACTAAAGTTGGAATATCTTCTCTAAAAAGTTGTTTAGGCTACATATGAGAGCCTACCTGGTCTGTTCAGCTGATTTTCTACGTAGGGATCACTTTTCAGTACTCCAGACCATAGCGAAAGCAAAAAATAACATAAAATCGAGATCTGTCAAAACCGGAAAACCTTCTCGTTCATCATAATAATAATAATCTTCAGACAGCATATTTGCAAGCTACCTTTCAATGCCATGACTCTGGTACATTCCGACAGAGCTTTACTTGGTACAGCATCCTTTGCTATCGTAATTTTAATAGCTTGAAAGGATTCAACGAAAAGTATGCAAAACTGCATTCCTTTGTAAAGGAAGAGGAAGGGATCAGAGGGGTGGGTGGAACTACTATTGCAAATCAGCCTGATGGGGGCATGGCTGCAAGACATTTATCCTAGGGCCAATCAGACCGATATTGATGTGGTTAACAGTGGAATATTGTCAGGACGTCAGTGCCAGCAACAACCCACACATCTTTCTATAAAGTACGTACTATTTAGATCACATCAAAAAACAAAAATAAGTTATAAAAACATTTTTAAAATGCAAAATGATGGGAGGGATGTTACTCCAAAAAGTATGTAAACGAGGTAAGGATAATCACAAGAAATGAGCATGTGAAACCATCTCTACATCTTTCTTTGAATCAGCAAAAGATTGTTTAAAATGATTTTTGGCGATATTTTTCACTATATAAATAGTCTAAGATTGTTCAAAATCAATTTTGGAGATGCTTTTTCACTATATAAATTGAAAAGGATTGTTAAAATCATTTTTGGAGACGGGTTTTTGTCACTTTTTTTTTTTTAACTATTTAGAAAAAGTTTTTTTGAATGATTTTTGGAGAGGTTTTTATGCCGTTATGTTTTATGGCGTTATGTTGTCTGTCCATCCATCCATCCATCCATCCATCCGTACGTATGCACATACGTCCGTCTGTATGGGCTAAACCTCGTTTTTCTCAGCAACCGCATGTCCGATCGAGACAAAACTTTCAGGGTAGGAGTGACACCCATGTAGAATGTTTTTATGATAATTGTGATGTCATAGGTCACGTGGTATGGCAGCAATCTTGGATTAAATGCAAATAATTTTAAAAAGATTTCTCAGAAACCGCTGAATGGAAAAATTTGAAACTTGGTACATTGTCAAGTACTCCCAATGGGGACCAAAAGCATGACAATTATGTGGTATACCAGCCATAAATTTTGTAATTAAATACCTTATCCTAAAAATCTGAAATTGCATGCACATTATCTATGACCCATTTGTATTGAAATATTAAATTTATGACATCATAGGTCACATCACATGGTTTGGTTTGGCAGCCATATTGGATTTAACCTAAAAACTTTTTAAAAACATCTCCCAAACCTCTTTTTTAACCAAGAAAGAAGGATTTACCAAAATATTGGGGTGTCTCACAACTTCCATGGACTTAAGTAGTATGTCAATAGTATGTATATAATACTTCATGGTGGAATCCCCATCACCAATACTACTCAGAGTGAATTTATTATTCTCTACATCTTAAAATTGTCTAAGATTGCTTTTCAACCTAGTTTGAAGAAAATCCCATGAGGAGTGCAGTATTCAACCTCTTTTTAAGTAATGATCCCAATATGTTGGAGGAGGTGGAGGTGGGAGAACATCTGGGGAGTACCGACAATTACAATGTAAGATAGATACCATATTATACAATATCTCCATTTCAGGTCACCTGAGCATTTGAGAACAGTAGTCAAGGCTCGACATTATTAACATCGAATATATCTAAACGTGCACGTATCTAAACGTCATTAGCTCACAAAAGTGCAGAATACTGTGATAGCAAAGAAGAAGAAGAGGACAAAAGCAAGGCTTTCGTGGGCCAAATTGGGTAAAACTTGCTCAGATGGTATCAATGCCCTTGAACAGTAAATGTAACATTGACATAAAATGGAGCGGTGCGTCACATCTATTGATAAACATGTAAATGACCATAAAAACCCAAACCAGCTGAGCACTTACGAAAATGTCAAACAAAGATGTCTTGAATTTGTACTTCACCACCTCCCGTATTATGTTGTCTTTCAAGCCACTCCCAATCTGCATGAACAAAAGAAAAGCACATTGTGATTTTTTTTTTAATGTACAGTACCGAGCAGTAAAAATGTAATCACACCAAATTAGTCAAGAATACATATCCAAAGTTTGAAAAGAATCCTTATTCCCAAAAGTTCAGTTTTCTTTCTTTTCTATATCGACCAAGGGCATGATGAGAAACACAGGTGAACGAACGAACGAACGAACGAACGAACGAACGCGCACACACACACACACACACACACACACACACACACACACACACACACACACACACACACACACACACACACACACACACACACACACACACACACACACACACACCTTCTGCTGAAATGTGCTGGAATTCTGGCACGTGGCTGAAAAGGCAATTTGTTCTTGTTTATAAGTTTAAATAAGAAGGATCTCAACTACTCAACAAAATGCAAAGCTCAACTACATCCACTTTATACTCAAACTGAACTTGAAAGCAACAGCGATTGAAATAATTAATAGTGTCCTCTATATTCTCATGATAAGATTGGAGGTTGAAATCCTGGTGTTGGCTTAGCGGTTAGGGTGCCGGCTTGGGATCCTCGGATCCTGGGGTTCGAATCCCGGTCGATCGCTGAATTAACGCCAGGGGGGTTGACTCAGCCTGTCATCCTTCCGAGGTCGGCAAATTGAGTACCAGCTTGCTGGGACGAATGATCCCGGTGTGTACCCCGGTTTAGAATAGGTGCACTGTATCCCTGCGCATCGGAAGAGGCGACCAAGGGTTGGCATCAGGAAGGGCATCCGGCCATAAAAACATTGCCTCAAACAGGGAACCATGATTGTCATGAGGCCCGCAAGGCTAACCCTCGCTCTAGTGGGGAAAAATGGCCTTAAAACGATCATTCATATTCATTCATTCTATATTCTCATGATAAACGTTTTTTTTTTTTCAAATTTGATGACAAAAGCTCAAATGGTAAAAAGGTTATGGCCTGGAATGTCAGACAACGACAGACAGACAGACAAAAAAAAACAGGAGAGATTGCAAAACCTCATCTTCCACTGTGTGGCAGACAGGCTGGCAGTGTGCATTCATTGGATATGTTTGGTTTTGTAGTTTTACCCCTCCACCCTTTTTACACAAACAAAAACAAAGGGAGGAGTTTGCTCGGATTTGGACTACTTGGACTCGAATTTATAACATTTGGACTCACACAAACAGTGGTAGAGTCCCATAAACCAAATAGCAGAGCAGAAGATCTGTGTGAACTGTTCCAAGGAGATCACTAACTCTGCACATGTTGCCACTCCATCACAAAAGTGCAGAAACGTAATACAGAGCAGCCTTGAGAGTCGGACCCCACACCAGTGAGGCCGGCAACACAGGATAATGCTTTACCCACTCAACGATCAAACCCAATGAACTCTCAGAGTTTCCAACAACACAAACTAGATCAACATGGTACTTATGAACTTCCTCTCCATCAAAAATGTAACCAACTGGATCTTCATACGACAAAATCTGGTGCACCCAATCCATCCCAACATTACCCCATAAAACTCCTTAAATACCCACGGGTCTTCTTGAGCCTATCTTTCACACTCGAGGAGATTGAAAAACGTCTCTCCAGCCTCAACTCTTCATCAGCTACAAGCCCAGATGACATCAGTGCCCACGTTTTCAGATCCGACTCTGCTACTCTTGCTTCAACATTGTCTGCTCTATTCAGCCTGTCCTCATTTGGCTATCTCGTGTCTGCCTGGAAGTCTTCAAGCATCAGCACCATCCACACAAGGCTGAAATAAATAAATAAATACATATCCTATCAACGACAAACCAATATGCTTACTTCCAGTTTTGCTGTTGCTGCCTTCATTACTGGTTTTATGACTTCCTCCGCCAATACATTGAAATGCTGCTGTCAATGTAACTCATTCCTCTCCTCTCCTGTCCCAGTGGAGGATTAAATGCTGCAAAGCAGTCTTGGGCGCCAAAAATGTTGCACAGTTACATGGACGACTGATGCTTTGGAAAACACGCTTCCGTTTTGGAGATGAATCCACATTGTTGTACAGTAACCCCATCCACACAGCAAGTGTGTCATTCTGTGGTGATCTGCATTCAATTAAACGTTGTCCCCTTGTTCCCCTCCTGGTAAACCCAGACCAACGTCATTTACATGTACGCACACACAAAATGATGATCTTTGTGATGGCCTGGAAGAGGAGCCCTTTGAAGATCACCACAAGAAGAAGAAGAAGCTTGGTCTGGGAAATGAAAAATGCTTTCAATCCCAAGAAATTGTCAGTGTGTCACCCTATTGCTCCAGAATCAACAAACTCGCTGATCATCTTCCACGGTTAACCACTGGAAAAGGTTCAGTCTCGTGATCGTATAGGCCTCAACATCAGCCATGGTTTTTCCTGGGTAAACATTATTGTGGAGCTGGTAAGCAGTCAGCCGAAGCTTCAGAAGTGGCTAGAAAATGTTTTCCGTTGCACCATCCGGGGGACTATTATTTTTGATGGTTTTTGATTGCTGACAATGTGCTAAAAGTTTGACTTTGAAATCCTGCCAGTATTTTTGTGAATGACCTGTTCCTGTTATATATATATATATATATATATATATATATAGTCGTTACGTGCTCTTCCCCAAACCCCGGTCATGGTGTACCTCCGAGCTCCGAAAGGAGTCACGGCAGAAAGATGTGCTATTATGTGTGCCAATGACCAATGGTGAAACCACACCAATCAATCAATACCAAAACCATGTATTGTATTAATATCACACAATAATAACTTGCACAAGTACAATATAACTTCAATTGCACAACAAATACCATATAATTCCTATGATGGTACCACCAGTTTCTTAACTCAATAACTCACGGTACTCCACGTGAGTGAACTGTAACACCCCCAATGTCACTGTCCCGGCACCAGGCCCAAAGTCGATCCACGCTCCGGTGATCACAATAAAACAGGTCGCACCGAGACCTGAACCCAGGACGGCTGACAGTCGACGCTGCCGAAGAGCCGCTGGGTGAGGTCGAGCCGACGTCGGTCAGACAAAAGTTCACCCAAAAGGCGACTGGGAATTCACACCTTCAGTTCACCAGACAATGATGCTGACATGAACGATCAGCAGCTCCCAAGCGGAGAACCGCGAATTCCCAATCGAAATCCAGAACACACACGAGAACCAGGCTAACGGCTGGTGCGTGGTGAAATGGCTGGTGCGAGGCAAAATGGCGGACGGGTCCGTAATGGAGGCGTACCGGCTCTCCCGCAATGATTCACTTTCGGAACCAACCGCAAAACCCGTCACGCAGGTTTATCTGCAACAGCGATAACGACTGTCAGAGGAATCCCTTTCCCGGAGAAACCAATATTCGCTCGTGACCAACGTCCACCAGCGTCCGCTCGACACCTCGAAGCAGATCGACCTTTCTTTCCCGATCTTACTTGATCCGCTTCAGCCTCCTCTTCTTCGTATTCTGGTTTCTCCCGATCCATTTCGTTTTTCTTTTGTTGCACAAAATTTTTTGTTGTTGCACAAAAAAAAAAATCTTTTCTTTTTTCTTTGAAGCCTGGTGTTGGCTTCGCAGTTAGGGTGCCGGCTCGGGATCCTTGGATCCTGGGTTCGAATCCCGATCGATCGCTAAATTAACGCCAGGGGGGTTGACTCAGCCTGTCATCCTTCCGAGGTCGGCAAATTGAGTTCCAGCTTGCTGGGATGAATGATCCCGGTGTGTACCCGGGTTTAGAATAGGTACACCGTATCCCTGCGCATCGTAAGAGGCGACCAAGGGTTGGCGTCAGGAAGGGCATCCGGCCATAAAAACATTGCCTCAAACAGGGAACCATGATTGTCATGGGGCCCGCAAGGCTAACCCCCGCTCCAGCGGGGAAAATGGCCTTAAAACGATCATTCATTTTTTCATTAATTTCGTTTTTCTTTTGAAACACTAATTTTTACTTTTGAAGACAGTTATCCCCATTTCACTCAAACGATAACAATAATACATGGAACTAAAAATGCTTCCAGTGGATGAAAACCACAAAGACGGAAGTGACAAATCCATAACTATATATATATCTATATCTATATATATATCTATATATATATATATATCTATATATATATTGTTGTGGATTTGAGAATTGCTGTGTTTTTTTTAATTGTAGTGTAATGAATTGTTGTAAAAATCACCCTCCGTGTTGTGTGTAAAGGTCAAAGGTCGTCCCTTAGTTATTCCATATACAATCACGTAGCAAATCATAGATTTCCTTTTTTAGTAGTTATCTCCTTATTCTGTGTATTAGGTTAAGGTTCTGTCTTCCATTAGTTGACACTGCATTGCATCAAATTGGAACAAGGTAGAATCCCTTTTCAAATTCCCCAAAGCCTCCATTTCCAACCGAATTCCCCTTTTGTCAGCCATTGCCAACTGCATCGGGCGGTTTTCTGCATTCGCCGCTGCTGCTTTGGGACCGTGTTTTTCGCCGCAAGACTCCATTGAGCACGAGGTCATCTCGGAACAGAAGGTGGGAGGAGTCAGCCCAGCGCCAGGAACAAGGCGTGGCCTTGCAAACGCCTCCTCTAGGGGTGGGATCGGTGAGCCCTCGCGACCAATCAAGGCTGAGGCGAGCTCACCGATGGGCGTGTCCTGGAGGCCGGCGGCTTGATCGCCCCAGGCGCGATAAAGCGCGGGCGCAAGCCTTTTGAGAGAGTTGCGTCAGAGAGATGGCAGATGCGTGAGAGAGTTGGCAGTGCACCGAAGCCCAGTCGAGTCCCCGCCGCTGAATCCACCGCAGCTGGGTGGGGTTGAGTTTCGAACAGCAGTTCGACCCGAGGTCGCGAAGCAACGCCGCCGGACGAACGAGAGTGTGGAGAGTCGGCGGCTGCTCCCTCCCGGCCCGATCGTCCTCTGGTCCGAGTTGAACTCCCCTCCTTTCCAGCCACTCGTGCCTGCCTTCATTGCCCATTCGTGCGAGTCTGTCTTTGTTTGTTCTGTCCTGGGTTTGTAAGTAAGACTGCCATAGGTAAGCTAGCGTTGCACTGTGTCCTTCTGGTCCGTCCCTCTTTCTGTAATTATTTTCTTATTCTTCCTTCTTCCTTGGTTTCTTTGATTGTTTAAGTAGTAATTAGTAAATAAATCATATTTGTATTTCCCACCTTTGTTCTGCTTCTTCTTCACATCCGTGTCGCTTTAGTGATTTGCCAATTGAAAACCTGTGGCGCGATTTTGGCCAACGTTCGAGAACCGGGTCTAGTCCTTGCTAATAGTTCGTGCCGCGGTTGCTAAAACCGCTCGGCAATTAACATCTGTTCGCGGTACGAACGGGGCTGTGCACCTGCCTTTACGGAGGTAGCTGTGTAGCGTCAGGAGCGGAGACGGCCAGTGAAAATAGAAGGGGGGATTAACCCCCCCCCCCCTAAGGGGAGTGCCGTACTCCGGTTCCGTAACAAATCTATGTATATCTATATATCTATATATATTGTTACGGAACCCAACATCGGCCTATGGTTCCCCTTTGAGGGGGGATTAGTCCCCTCGCTTGTCACTGACCGACGTGGTCCCTGAAGCTGCACCGCGGCCTCCGGAAAGGCCGGTGAGCAGCTTCGTTCGCGACCGCAGATAAGATGGTAATTTGCCGAGCGGATGGCAGCCGCGGCCCGAACCGTTAACAAAGACTAACCCGATTCTGAACGTTGGTCAAATCGTGCCACCGGTATTCAATTTGGAAAAGACAAAGACGACGGATGTGAAGAAGAAGAAGACAAGAGGTAGGAAATACGAATAGGTTTTATTACTATTTACAACCAAAAGAAACCAAGGAGAAGGAAGGATAATAAAATAAAGGTAGAAAGAGGGATGGACCAGAAGGACACAGTGAAACTTAGCTTACCTATTACAGTCTTACTTAACCCAGGACAGAACAAACAAAGACGGACTCACACGAATGGGGAATGAAGGCAGGAATGATTCGGTGGAGAGGAAGGTCCAACGGGAACCGGAGCTGGAGCTTGATCCCGCACGGGACGTCGGGCGGGACCTCGACGGCCACCGATGCCACCGCAATCTGGCTCCCGCGTCGCAGCAGGTCGAAACTGCGTGGTCTCCAAGCTGGTGGTGGTGGACTCCAAGCTGGTGGTGGTGGACTCCAAGCTGGTGGTGGTGGACTCTCTGGGGACTCAACGGGATCGTGGGGACTCAACGTGGGGTTCCCTTACTCATCTGCCGTCCCTGGCGCAACTCTTTCTTGGAACTTCTTTCAAAGGCTTCCGCGCACGCTTATATAACGCCTCGGGCGATCAAGCCGCCGCCCTCCAGGACACGCCCATCGGTGAGCTCGCCTCGGCCCTGATTGGTGGGCACGGGCTCTCTGGCTCCACCCTTGATGACGATGGGCGGGCACGCCCTTCTTCCCCGAGCTGACCACGCCGTAATGGCGGCAAATGCAGTTGGCAGTAGAGGCTTCGGGAATGGGAATGAAAGGGGATCTATCTATTTGAATTCGGTGCAATGGAGTGTCAATTAATGGAAGACACAGCCTTAACCTACATAGAATAAGGAAATAAACTACCAACAAGGAGGAAATCTATGATTGGCTAACGTGATTGTATATGACCTAACTACGGGACGCACTTTGACCTTTATACACAACTGGCGGACGATATTTTAAAATGTACTATACAATAAAAATAACACAATTCTCATATAAAAAAAAACAACAACAACAACAACAACAACAACAACAACAACAACAACAACAACAACAACAACAACAACAACAACAACAACAACAACAACAACAAAACACACACACACACACACACACACACACACACACACACACACACACACACACACACACACACACACACACACACACACACACACACACACACACACACGGCATTTTAAGGCCATTTTCCCTGCAAGAACGGGGGTTAGCCTTGCGGTCCCCATGACAATCTTCTCCATTTTGCCCCATTTTCTGCATCTCCCCTTGTTAACCCCCTTGCCCGCATTTCTTCTTCGACCATCTTCAGGCAAGTATTTCTCGGTCTTCCCCGTCCTCTACTTCCTTCTACATTCATTTCCATCACTCTTCTCAACCAGTCACTTCCATCCTTCCTCAACACATGACCAAACTAGAGTCCCTGTATAAAGAGAGTTGCGCCATGCGCTGACCCGAGATTTCTGGTCACGTGATTTCGTGGCGCCATTTTGTGTCTAACTTCACCGTGCGTGAACGTCAGCTTGGTACGGGAATGTTGTTTATTGCCAAACAAAATGACTGGTTGTTCTGCTTTTGGTTGTTCAAACCAATCTGGGAAATATAAGATGTATAGATTTCCAAGTGATAAAGTCAGAAGACAAATTTGGGAAGCGAAAGTCAGACGAAAGAGCTGGAAAGCGATCGACTCCTCGAGACTCTGCCAGGTAGGCCCACGCCGCTTGATGATCGATGTTCAAAAGCAATTCTATCTGCTCGGTTTTTTTTTGGTTGTCTGTCCGTTGAAAACCCTTTTAAAGGGAAGTGATTTGTGTTTGTTTATAAACTTCAAGGAGCTGACCAAAAATGCATTTCCGTGGGAAGAACCCTGCTCAATTTTTTTCGGGTAGTCCTAGCGGACCGCATATTGTCATTGATTGATGAAATGTCCCGGTACAGTGACATTGCCTGGTCTGCGGTTGGGTAGTCTGCGGGCAATGTCACTGTACTTTTTCAGAGGGAATTAATTTTGATTTTATAGGGGTGGGAAACCCATGGTCCGTTTTGTTTTCAGTTGTCTGTCCGTCCATTCAAAACTTATTCCGAGGCAAGTTATTTTTTTGGTTTAAAATCTTTAGCCTAATCGGCAATCATAAAAGCAATTTTAGGGGGGGACCTGCTCAATTTTTTTGCGGGTTGTGCAGCCATCCATACGTCCAAAATTTGACGAGTTATTGTTTGCTTTGTACAGTGCTCATGCGTCTTGTGGCATATTTGCTCAAATATTTCCCACCCCGGGATTTATGGCCAAATTGTAGTGATGGAAAATTTTGCACATTGGACAATCCCTATATATTTAACCTGGTGACAGCTATCGTTCCCAAAACATACAATATTTCTAGGTGATGAATGCAGTAAAACAGGTGTATTTGTGTACCCACATTTAAAACTGGCTCAACTTTCAAAAGCTGTTATCCCTGTTTGATATCAATATACATGTGGTCGATAGAGCTAGCGATTTGTCTGGCCATCTTCCGGAAGATTGTCCATGTGATTTTCTGTTGTGGAAGTACTAGTACATGACAGCTCATTAAAATTAAACTGTGTTGTGTTAGAATAAAAATTTCAATAAATAAATACATCAAGGACACTCATTGTATGATTGCAGGAACATTTCGATGTGAATCAGTTTGAGAGGGGGCGAGCTGATGACAAAAAGAGGTTGAAGTGCTCTGCAGTTCCAACAATATTTAGCTACCGGAAACCCGTGAAGCTGCGCAACTCCCCCAAGAAGCGTGGACCGTCCAGAACTGAGAGACTACACCTACCAAACTTGTCCGACCACACCTACTCCACTCATGAACGTATTGACTCCTCAAATGAATCTCAATGTAAGAATTGTTTTATTTATTACAAAATCATGGCAGGACATGTTCAATCAATGACATATTTTAAACGATTACAAAATGACAGGCATGTGCTTGTCTATATTTGTATAGCTCTTTGAACTATAATTGTACGTTCAGATTATGATGACTATCTTCCTGTTGCCATTTTCTTTTTACATTATTCTAAATATTTTGCAAAATTAAATTGTAAAAAAATTGTGTTCTATTTAACGTTAAGTATAAAATTATCTTTCCCGATTACAACATTTATCTACAGAATACTGAGCAATTGTACATACCAATTTTCCAGTTGGCCATTAATTGTATATGTGCTCTTTTGTAGCTGAGAGTGAACCTATGGACACTGATACACAAGAGGGCCAAGATACTAGTGATTCTATTGAAGAACGGCTGCTGAGATTGGAGGAGAAAAATAAAAAACTGAACGATCAATTGAGGAAGACAAAAAGAACAGCAAGATCAATATGCAAAGCAAAGTTGAAACAGGAAGCTCGAATATCAATATGTACTGAATGTATGAACCAAGTTTTGTACTGAATGTTTACTGTGTTGGCCTCATCGTGTTCCTGGTGAAATTAAACAAGTTATGGTGAATACGACGTCGTATCTGTGCTTTTCCATATCTGTTCGACTAGACGAACCGTGCACACTGCAGGTATTTTTAAAAGTTTTTTTTCTCTGTTTAATTACGGCTTGGCGCAGTCGAAAATTAAGTGTTAATTAAGTCGCCAGCTATGAAACATATTAATCGATCAGGCAATATCCATCAGAGTTCTGGGCAAGGGTGTAGTAATAAATGAACGTTTCAATCTTACTAGATGCCGATGACGTTTTCCTTATGTCAGAGACAGAAGCTGACTTGCAGCTTGTTAAATCATTACAATGGAAATTGAATATAAATGTCGATAAAACTAAAGTTGTACACTATAGAAATATGGCAATACCACGTACAGAATTTGTTTTAAGTGTGTTAGACTATATGTCGGCTGGAAGTCCTACACCGGAATTGCTCTCGGCACCCTTTAGAAAATATTGGATATGCCCACACTCCTTTCTAAAAGTTATTAAAATTCAGAGAACGACAGCATTGGTTTGTCTTACTTATAATGTTAGCTCTTATATGCAGTGTTGGCTTGTAATATGCATTGCCATACCACTTTTAATATCACCACACAGCTCTTTTTCACGGCAATAGCTGAGTTTTTGACAAAACAAATATCACCTGTATGTAATAATAAGACTAAATATGTGTAGTAAAATTTTTTTTAGCAGGTTTAGAATATATCACCCCATATCGCGAATGTACATGTATATCTAATCCGACACACTTAGACACAAAATAGCGTCCAAATTTGAGTTGACACAACTCTCTATATACAGGGACTCTAGACCAAACCATCTCAAACTGTTTCTCTTCACAGCATCCATCACAGGCTCTATTCCCATCATCTTTCGCAATTCATCATTTGTCTTCCTCTCTCTCAACGATACTCCACACATCCACCGAACCATTTGCATTTCCACCCTTTCCAGCCTTCGTTGTTGCTCTACGTTCATTACTCGTCTCGCTCCCATAAATCATAACACTTCTTACACATGCAGCATACACCTTTCCCTTCAGCTTCAACGACACTCCCCTCCTCGTCAGCACGCCACTCAGTTCCCGAAACTTCTTCCATGCACATCTCACTCCAGCAACCGTTGCCGAGTCTGATCCACATTCTCCATTCAGCACGTCTCCGAGGTAGCAAAATGTTTTCACACCTTCCAGCTTCATGCCGTCTCCAAGATCCAACAACATTTCCTCCATCTGCAGCTCCCTTTGTGCACACCTTACACTTGAATGTAGCTGCCACACTGGTTAATGACCCTCTCAAACCACTACATTTTTGATGAACCCACTCAGTGCACATTGTACATTGAATGGAATTCACTCTGACACCCTTCCTGCACACAGCACACGGCTACTTCCCAGTTCTTTCCACCTCACCACATGCTTTACCACTTGCCATCACCTTCGTTTTTCCGATATTCACCTTCAGACCTTTTGTCTCCATACATTCCTTCCACTTGTTCATCTTCTCCTTCAGTCCATCCATACTTTCTGCAATCAACACCAGATCATCTGAATACAACAACTCCCACGGTAAACCCTCCTTTACGTTCTGAGCCAGCACCTCCATCACAGCTACAAATAGTAGTGGACTTAGTACCGACCCCTGATGCACTCCCACCTTCACCTCAAACTCACCACTGTTCCCGCCCTTCGTCCTTACAGCTGTGCGCGCTCTTTTGTACATTGCCATCACTACTCTGATCAACCATTCCTCCACTCCTAACTTCCTCAATGCCCATGTCACTACTTCACGTGGAACCCGATCGAATGCTTTCTCCAGATCAACAAACCCAAGAAACAATTTCTTCCTCTTCTCCATGGACTTCTCCTGCAACTACCTCACAATAAAAAGCACGTCTGTCATTCCTCTTCCTGGCATAAATCGAAACTGCATTTCGTCAATCTTCACTTTCTTCCTTATCCTCCTCTCCAACACCCTTTCCAATACCTTCATTCCATGCTTCAATAACTTTATCGCTCGATACGAGCCACAGTCCAGAGGGTCACCTTTCCCCTTGTAAAGAGGGACGAGGGTACTCAGTTCCCAATCCACTGGAATGCGGCCTTCTTTCACCACCAGATTACAGATCTCTGTCATTCTCTTCACACCCCAATTTCCCGCTGCCTTCAACATATCTCCCACAACTCCCGTCGGCCCTCCCGCTTTTCTCCTCTTCATTGCTTTTATCGCTTCCTCAACTTCCTTCTCAGTTATCTTTTCTGCCGGTCCTAAAACTGGGTTACTCTCCATGTTGCCATCCCATTCATTCTCTGCATTCAACAGTATTTCCATATTTCTCTTCCATCTTCCTTTAATTCCATCTGGATCCACAACGATTTGTCCCACTTCATCCTTCAAGCAACCCACCCCCATCACATCACACCTCTCTTTCGCTATCTGCTTTGCTATCCTGAATACTGCTCTCTGACCCTCTTCAAAATC
>NC_136272.1:33015542-33215542 GCF_964187855.1 Myxine glutinosa | reverse complement strand
TTGAGCTCGACGATCCACAATAAGCCGATGAACAGAACATCAAAGGTGACGAAGAGCAGGAAGGTACGGCGCACATCGGACACCCTCCTCGCGCCTTGCAGATCCATAGAGTTACCTCCTGATGATCTCACCAGGACCTCGGAACTGAGGTGGGTATCAATGGCAAACGTTACAGGCAGCAACCGCTAGACGCAATCTATGCCAAACACACAATTTTGAAATCACATTACTTTCCAAATCAAAACTATACATTTTCTGCTTTTTTTTTCTGCAAATTTTTGCAGATATGCCAAAGAATCACTTTGCATACTTTGTTGTGCCGTTGTGTGTCAAGTTGTTCTGATAATAGTTTTTTTTGCATCCCGAGACCAGGTGACGAGTACTTTCTGTTTCTGTCTGGCAGAATCTACGGTTGTCCATCTGGCTCCTGCCATCTTTTTAAATCCATTGGTGTAGTGTCCTTGATCTTGGGGGGGGGGGGGGGGGGGGGGGTGTGTGTATGTGTATGTGTATGTGTATGTGTGTGTATGTGTGTGTGTGTGTGTGTGTGTGTGTGTGTGTGTGTGTTATGTCAATAAAATAAAAAATGTATACACAATATGCTACTGTGCAACATGTCACTCAATGTGTGTATACAATACAATATGTTTAGATAATGTATAATAGCATGTGTGCATACAATACACAGCACAATGCCACGTGCAATGTGTCCACATAATACACCGCATATGTCACGCAAAACATGTATAAACCATAATCGTGCATGGGTACGTGCACATCACGACCGTGTGTGTGTGTGTGTGCGCGTGCGTGCGTGCGTGCGTGTGCGTGTGCGTGTGTAAACCAGCCAATTGCATACAGGTAATGATTATTATTTTAGGTAAGGGAACTATGTTTTGAAGTTTACAATTTAAACGAGGTTGAATATAGAATGTGAAATTAACATTAACATGAAATAAATAAATAAACATGAAATTAACTCTTGAAAATCCTCTCTATCTCTTTGCTGACGACTCTACTCTCTGTCGCTCCATTCCTCATCCCTCAGATCGGCAGTCTGCAGGCTGCAGCCTCCTCACTCTCTGCAGACCTGGACAAAATCACAGACTGGGAAAACAAATGGAACATGTCTTTCAATCCTGATAAATCTCACACTCTTACGATGTCTCTCCGAAAAGACCGACTGGACAACCCTCCCATCCACTTTCTGAGCAATCCTCTCCAAGAAGTTCTGTCACTCAAGCTTTTGGGTCTCACTATTTGCCATGATCTTTCCTGGGAAAACCACATTTCAAATCTGGCCTCCAAAGCCAGTCGCCGACTGGGCATCCTCCGTCGTGCGAAGTCCTTCCTTGGCACACCTGAGCTCCTCACCACATGCAAGGCTTTCATCCGCAGCTCAATGGAATACTGCTCTCCCCTCTGGACTAGTGCTCCTGCCTCACACCTAGCTCGTCTTCACGCTGTTGAAACCAAAGCGTTCAGAATCATTGGAATCTCCCGCGATGAAGCTAACTCCAAAGGCCTTTCACTCAGTCACCGCAGGCAGGTTGGTGGTCTTTCCGTCTTCTACCAACTCCTCTCTGGCCTTGCCCCCCCCAGCTCTCTCTGGGCTCTGTCCCCCAAATATTCCTACAGGTCGCACAAGATCTGCCTGCAACCCTCTTATGGTTAAACTGCCAAAATCAAGACTTTCTGCTCACCTTCACTCCTTCATTCCTCTTTTCTCCCGCCTCTGGAACAAACTCCCTCACTCTCTTCAATCCCACTCCACCCTCCAGGTCTTTAAAACAGCTGTTCACCACCATCTCTTATCTTCCCCCATCCAAAACCTTGATCTTTTCTTTGGTCCCCTTGTGTTTTATACCTCTCCCCCCCCCCTTCCCACGCCTCCTTCCCCCAAGCCCTCTCCCTCCCACACTTCTCCCTGCTCTCAAATGTTGTGGTTGTGTGCTTCCCCTTCTCTCCCCATCTTGTCTTCCGCTCCCTCTTTTTGTATATTTTGTTTGTCTGGTTGATTTGTTTGTGAAATAAATGTGAGCTCTTTCACGAGCCTCAGTATACAAAAAAAAAAAAAAAAAAAAAAAAATGATTTACATCAATCCTTGTTTTCTTCTCCTCCTCTTCACTTTATAATGCATGATACATAAATCCTTTATATTATATTATAGGAATAGCAAATACTGTACAATTAATAAAAAATAATTGCATAATTATCTGCGTGTGTGTGCGCATGATAGAATGAAAAAACGAGATGAAAACAAATTAAATAAATAGCACCGCAAAGCAGGCGCAACCCCTCAGCCCATGCATGGTGAAAGGAAGCATTGATGATAATTTGTTATTTGAAGCAAAGTTGTATACCGAGTAGGAACTGCAAGTAATGAAATTTTCGCCCATTAACCCATTAACCCATTTCGCGCCCATGAACCTTCCTCTACTCAACCTCAACACACACTGCAAAAATGGATTTAATCGGACTAGCCGTTCTGCTCGAAATTGATGAAAACCAATTTCAAGATGGCTGCCATGGCGGCCATAATGAAAATCGCAGCCCGCCCATTTTCTAAAGGCACCTCCCTCGACTCAACCCCAACACACACTGCAAACATGGATTTAATCGGACAAGCCGTTCTGCTCGAAATTGATGAAAACCAATTTCAAGATGGCTGCCATGGCGGCCATAATGAAAATCGCAGCACGCCCATTTTCTAAAGGCACCTCCCTCGACTCAACCCCAACACACACTGCAAACATGGATTTAATCGGACAAGCCGTTCTGCTCGAAGTTGACGGAAACCAATTTCAAGATGGCTACCATGGTGGCCATATTGAAAATCGTAGCGCGCCCATTTTCGAAAGGAACCTTCCTCTACTCAACCCCAACACACACACTGCAAAAATGGATTTAATCGGACAAGCCGTTCTGCTCGAAATTGAAGGAAACCAATTTCAAGATGGCTACCATGGTGGCCATATTGAAAATCGTAGCACGCCCATTTTCGAAAGGAACCTTCCTCTACTCAACCCCAACACACACTGCAAAAATGGATTTAATCTGACAAGCCGGTCTGCTCAAAATTGAAGGAAACCAATTTCAAGATGGCTCCCGTGGCGGCCATATTGAAAATCACAGCGCGCCCATTTTCGAAAGGAACCTTCCTCTACTCAACCCCAACACACACTGCAAAAATGGATTTAATCGGACAAGCTGTTCTCCTTGAAATTGACGGAAACCAAAAGTTGACGGACGCCCGGACGACAATACCCCTTAGCCCATTGGGCTGAGGGGTGAAAACGAGATGTGTGTGTGTGCCTGCATGCGTTAAACACATCTCGCAGGTGCTTTTCAAAGTGCCCCTGAATTGGCAAGCTGTTTGCGTGTTCACAGACGCAGTGCAAGTTGCCAACCCCTGCTTTCTCAAAAGTATTTAATTTGCTTCAATTTAACAATTTTTGTTCAGTGGATCCATTTTTGTTTATTTCTTACAAGACTGGCTACTGCTTAATTTCTTAAAATCTCACTCGCACTGCTCACCAATAAATTTCGCATAACGTCAAAAACAGGTCGGCAAAGACATTGCCAGAGACAGTGACAGGACTAATCAAATATAATATTATATGGACAGAGCCCAAGACAGCCGCGTGCTGATGGTGGAGCTTGAGACATACCGCATGCTAATGATGGAGACCGAGATGGGCCATGCGCTAATGACGGGGATGGAGCCCGGCAGACCGAGACGGGCCGTACGCCAAGGGTGGAGACCGAGTCCGAGACCGATCACGCGTCGACGACGGAGCTGCCAATGGACAATGCGCTAGTTCAACAAGGACAACGTGCCGGCCCGCCACGGACAACAGGATGAGACGGAACCTCATATTGTGTGTGTAGCCATATGTGCAGAAACTAGAGACGTCAAAGATCAATGTTATTATGCACCATCTGTAGATTTGCGCTATCGACCGATCGCGCTGCGCTATCAATGGATCAATCGTTTGTGCAGGCATCGGTAGATGGCGCAGGCATCGACCGATCGCGCTCTATTGACCGATCGCGCTGGCACAGGCACTCTGAAATGAATGGTTGTTGATGGTGAAAAGCATAAAGAATAGGTGAACTTCGAGTATACAATAATCTAACAAGAAAAGAAAGGACAGGCATCCATGAAGGATTAGCTAGGGTGCACACTAGAGACTAGAGTGGTAGGTAGGGTTACAATTACATCCGACACCAGACAAACATTACACTGATACGAAGACATGGGCACTAAGGCTGGTTAAAAAAAAAATCCTGTTTATCATAGCCCCATAAAAGTCGTCCACCCCTAAAAAAATCTTTTTTTTTTTTTTTTTGCTCGCGAAGTCAGTAAAATCCGTTCCCTGTGTTGAGGAGCTGAGTACCACAGATGAGTCATATCCTATATGCAGTACCTGCAGTAAGAGTCCTACTGCCGAGAAGAGGCCCACTCGGGAGTTCAAGAAGGAGTTGGTATTCTGAAGGAGAAGCCAAATATCATCGGCAAACGGGAGAGCCTTACATGATAGGCCTAATTATTGCTGTGGATTTCTAGTCAAAAATTAAACGAGCGCTACACTACATGTAGTAGTAGGTGATGATAGATACATGAATAAACGGCAACCAACATTCTCTTGGTGTTGAACTCTACTCAACATGCATGAGTGCTATAATAGCAGTAGCTGCTGATAGATAGATACATCGATGAGTGCTATAATAGCAGTAGCTGCTGATTGATAGGTGTATAAACGCGAATGTGGAACTCTAGTCAGTAGCTGCTGATAGATAGATACATCTATGAGTGCTATAATAGCAGTAGCTGCTGATAGATAGATACATCTATAAGTGCTATAATAGCAGTAGCTGCTGATAGATAGATACATCTATGAGTGCTATAATAGCAGTAGCTGCTGATAGATAGATACATCTATGAGTGCTATAATAGCAGTAGCTGCTGATAGATAGATACATCTATGAGTGCTATAATAGCAGTAGCTGCTGATAGATAGATACATCTATGAGTGCTATAATAGCAGTAGCTGCTGATAGATAGATACATCTATGAGTGCTATAATAGCAGTAGCTGCTGATAGATACATCTATGAGTGCTATAATCGCAGTAGCTGCTGATAGATAGATGTGTAAACACGAATGTGGAACTCTAGTCAGTAGCTGCTGATAGATAGATACATCTATGACTGAGTGCTATAATAGCAGTAGCTGCTGATAGATACATCTATGAGTGCTATAATAGCAGTAGCTGCTGATAGATGGATACATCGATGAGTGCTATAATAGTAGTAGCTGCTGATAGATAGATACATCTATGACTGAGTGCTATAATAGCAGTAGCTGCTGATAGATAGATACATCTATGAGTGCTATAATAGCAGTAGCTGCTGATAGATCGATACATCTATGAGTGCTATAATAGCAGTAGCTGCTGATAGATAGATGTATAAATGCGAACCAGACATTCTTTTGATGTGGTTTATGTCCTCTTCCATGTCTGCCAAACTGCTCGATATGCATGTACCGGTACCATTGTTACGGTTTCGGCCCTTGTTATGGTTGTTGTTATCATTGTTGGTTCTAGATATTATGCTTATTGTGACTTAAGGGAAAGGGGTGTTGTGGTTAAAATATTTAAAAGCGCTCCTGGTAAAATGTGGCCGGAAATCCGGATCGTGACCGGAAGAGGTGGAGCGAGGCAGAAAGAGGCGGGAGGAGATCGAAAAGAGAGGTGGTTGTTGAAGCTCCGGGCCGAGCGTTCGACGTACAGTGCAAGTGAACTTTGCGTCCTTGAAGGGAAGTTCGGGCGATAAGAAATATCGCCGGAGTGCGTGGAGCCTGCGTCGTCGGGTATTCTCATTGAGGTTCCGGAGGATCCGGGCCTCAAAGCCCGGGTTGGAGTGAAAGCCGTCCGCCATCTTCGCCACGCGAGCAACCTGCAGTGAACAGGTTTTTGTCGTGTCGGCTGGGCATTATTCCCCGGTGGTTTGCCGGGGACGGCTGGGCCAGAAAGGGGCACGTGATAATTATATGAGGCTCGTGAATTGAACCGCAACGTGTACGTCGGAGTGCGTCTTTGTGAGGTTCCTTTCCACCGCTGTGTTTCTGGGTGCTGAACAACGTGACCTCGGGGTCGTCTCGCTCGCCTACGTCTCAATTGACCATCGGGCCTTGACTCCCCAATCGCGGGAGCGCACAGAGACATTGGGACTTCGCCTTGGAGGGGTGCAGAGACATTGGGGAGGTGCCGTGAGTGTGGAGTTAAGGGGCTTGATAAGGATATCATCGTAAGATTTGAAAGTAGGGGTGATTGCCCCCATTGTTGTATGGCTCTTTGTGTGTGATTTATAATATATTATTGTTTGTTTATAACGTGGTGTGGTTGCATTATTGATTTGACTGTTGCATTTGCTGGTTCCATTGAGGGTTTCATTATTTGCTGGATTTCAACCAAGGACAACACATCTTTCTGCCGGGGACCCTCTCGGGGTTCGGAGGTCTACCGAGACCAGAGGTAAGGGGGGGATCCCGTAACACCATGAAGTGATATTTTGTGGTGAGGAATTATAGTCAAATATATATGAATGCTATGGCAATAGCTGCTGATAGATACATATTATATGTATCAGCAAATATTAAAAGTAAACAGAACTCAATGTGACATCGGTTTCTTTATTTTCTTTATTTGAATCGTATCAGTGCGTACATACGAAGGTTTACTAGTTTAGAAATCATAACATGATTCATCATATATGTCCGATCAAGTATATTTAAGAAAAAAAACATATTGTGCGTTGAATAATCCATTAAAATTTCACTCTGGGGCGCAAAAAAAAAAAAAAAAAAAAAAAAAAAAAAACCTCCCTCCCTACCCACTTTTTTGAAAAAAAGTGATAAACAGGAATTTTTTTTTAACCGGCCTAAAAAGGAAGAAACAATTAGAAAAAAGGAGGTTTTTCGAAATATTTCCTACAAACAATCCTCACCATTTTTCCCTCCCCTCCTGACACAAATCGATCGACGGCGCTGCGCTATCTACCGATGCCTGCACGAATGATGTATCCATCGATAGCGCAGGGCGATCGGTCGATAGCGCAAATCTACCGATGGCACATAACATTATCATCCGTCTGCCCATTTTTCGTCCGTAGCCTCCAGAGAAGCCATGAAATATGAAGAGAAGACCCACAGAATGCTGCGGTTGTGGAAACCTTTCATTAAAGAGCAATAAGTGACGATGCCATCCATGCTTATTGTGGGTAACGCAGTTTATACTGTAGATAATTGTTATTTTTAAAGAGCGAGTGTAATCTCAATGTCCCCAATGATTAACTTTTATACCTCGGCTCACGTCTTGCAGAACTAGTTCGACAGGATGTTGCCTAAGAGGCCACGTCAGGGTTCAAACTTCAAATACCCTTTAATCTCTCTCGTCTGGGTTCAAATGTTGACCTGTAGTGCAAGGACAGGTGGTCGCACTCAAATTCAATCCGTAACCGAGTCTCCAATCCTTTTCCTTTTTCGGCTGATTGCTGATTTTAAGCATTTTGGGAAACCAGGAAAGAGGCCTCAACAACCTGCCGAGTCACTGCCGACCATTATTACCATTAGCCTTCAAAACATTATTGTTGACCAGGTGCGAACCTCTGACTCTCAACACCTGGTGCGAACCCGGAAAAGAAAGCTCTCACCTGGCGCGAACCTCGCTCCGGTCGTCAGACACGAATTAAAATGTCATCCATTTTCTGGAATACAAGCTCTAACACATGATGTTTTCTAAAAATGAAAGCATTACTTCCCTGAGCACACTCCTCTTTTTATATTTGTGCAAGACGGAACCGGATACGCATATTGTTACTAGTTTTTGGTGGTATTTAAGGTGTTTACAAGCTAAATGTATCAGTCGCCAAAAGTCATAACAATGAAATGAATGATTACACTGCAGTTGGTAGAAAATTAGAAACGAAAACAATAAATAAATAAATTATGTATCTACAGCCAACAATACCGCCATGGTCATGATGAAATGCATCAAGCCTCTTAACGCTGTAGTTAAAAGCACGTCGTTGATACGAAAACAATCTGCAACTCTCAGATTTTTCCGGTGAAATATGTGTCGTGTGTTTATAGTTGGATCCAAAGCTTCTTCCTCGAATACTCAAACCCAAACACTGGTGAGCAGGTGTGACGGTGAAGGTGAGCATGTGAGAGTCTTGATTTTGGCAGTTTCACCAGAAGAGGGTTGATGACAGATCAACAGACAGGTTGGTGATGCAGGTGGTGCTAGGTCAGCTTGGAAATGTAGTTTTCCCAGGAAAGATCATGGCAGATCGTGAGACCCAAAAGCTAAAGTGAAGTAACAACTTCTTCGAGAGGATTGTTGAGGAAGTAGATGGGAGGGTTGAGCTTTGAGCTTTTGTCATGAAAGTTTCAACAAAGCTTTATTATGAGAATATTGAGAAGGCAAATTAATAGTTTGGTCAAAAGGTCAAAGGTCAGTATCACAAATAATAGTCAATTTTCAGGCAATTGACCTGAAATTTAAAGAATTTGTATATTGGCTACCCAGCCAGCACGTACAGCTGGGTCCCATATGAGTCCTATGTGGGCTAATTTGTGGGTCCCATGTGTGTCTCCACACGTAGGCCCCAGCTGGATTTGCCCATTGGCTCCACTTGAGGGGTGCCAGCTGGGTTGCCCACGTGGGCAGGGCATGGGTTTTTAGTGGGCTACCCCATGTGGGCTGGGCATGGGATTTGCATGGGTTATACATGAATTTTTCATGGGCCTCATGTGAATGTAAATGGGGTGTAAATCAATACTGCATGAGCTACATCACATCTGCTTTACTGTCAGTAGAAATATAGAATGGAGTATTTTTAGAGATGCGTTTGCTTGAAGTGATCTTAAAGAACATCCTAACTTGGATCTGTCAAAACAAGATAATAATGGTAATGTGGCAGACACAATGTCAGTGGGCAATAATTCTGCGCACCAGTGGGTGGCGCGAGTGTCCGGGCGTGGAAGCGCAGCTCGGGCCACGCCCGGAGCAAAGGCGTCACGAGGCGCAGGGTGGAACTGAGATACATGCCCCGCCTTTCAGCCGACCGGCCACGCCCGGGGGCAAGGCGTGGCCTCGGACATATATACGGGCTCGAAGGTCGTGCCCGCCCAGTGCTTACGTGCGAGCTGTTATTAAAAGTGTTTCGGTTTGTACAAAGCGTTGTGGCCTACCTTCTTGGCAAACGAATTGTGTGTGCACAGCACCACACTGGTGACCCCGACTGGTTCAGCCGTAGCTGACCCCTGAACGCGTCATGGCTACCAACGCTTTCGCCGTCAAACTCCCGGAGTTCTGGGAAGCGCAAGCCGACGTTTGGTTTGTGCAGGCCGAAGCTCAATTCCAGCTCCGGGGCATCACGGCGGACGACACCATGTACGACCACGTGGTCGCGCCCTCGGGCCCGGCACTGCCGCCCGTGTCATGTCCATCCTTCGGCGCCCGCAGGGCGCCCACAAGTACGCGGCGCTCAAACGTCTTCTCCTCGCCACGTTCGGGCTCACGGAGGTCGAACGCGCCGACCGCCTCCTGGACCTTCCCGCCCTCGGCGACACACGACCATCCGTTCGGATGGATTTTATGTTGTCCCTTCTTGGAGACCAGCGCCCGGATTTCCTGTTCCGAGCGCTTTTCCTCCGCCAGCTACCTGTGCAGGTGCGGCTCGCGCTGGCCGGTTCAAAGTTAACGGAACCCCGCGCCCTGGCCGGAGAGGCGGACAAATTTTTCGCGGCCTGCGACATGCGGTCGATGTATGGTGCTGCCGTAGTGGATCCCGGTGCGGAGGCTACAGTGCCCCCTGCTTCCCTCGTGGCCGCTGCTACGCCCCGCCCACTACCGCCACCGCCGCCGACACAGCCGACGCGGCAGCCACCACCGCAAACCTGGTGCTACTATCATGCCAGGTTCGGCCATAAGGCTAGAGCGTGCTGCCCACCGTGTTCTTTCGACGGGTCGGGCAACGACCGGGCTGGCGCTCACTTGCGGACATGAGCGTCGGCCATTCCGGCAGCCTCCTGTTCATCACAGACACCTTGTCTGGTCATCGTTTTCTGTGCGAGACGGGAGCGCAGGTAAGCGTCCTCCCTGCCTCCGCATCCGACAAGCAAGCCGCGGGCCGGGGCCCCGCCTTGATCGCTGCCAACGGAACACCCATCCGCACATTCGGGAAGCGTTGCCTCTCGCTGCGTTTCGGAGGGCAGCGCTTCCAATGGTCTTTCGTCACCGCCAGCATGCCAATGGCCTTGCTCGGTGCGGACTTCCTTTGTGCGAATGGGCTGTTGGTGGACGTTAAGCGTCGACGCCTCATCCAGGCCGAAACCTTCAGCTCGCTCGCTTGTTCGCTGAGCAGCTCGTTGAGCAGCTCGCTGAGCGGCTCACCGGGCGACTTACAAAGCGGCTTGCTGAGCGGTTCCGTCCCGGCGAAGTTAGTCTGTACGCTTCCGGCAGCGGACGAGTTTACCCGCCTCCTCGCCAGTTTCCCGGCGCTCACGTGGCCCACCTTTTCAGCGGTGGCCGTCAAACACGGGGTGGAGCACCATATCCCCACCGTCGGACCACCGGTCTATGCCCGGGCGTGCCACCTCGACCCCACGAAGCTCACCGTGGCGAAAGCAGAGTTCGCCACGCTGGAGCGGCTGGGCATCATACGGCGCTCCAACAGCGCATGGGCCTCTCCTCTGCACATTGTGCCCAAGCCCGGCAGCGGATGGCGGCCGTGTGGTGACTACCGCCGGCTCAACGACGGCACCACCCCCGACCGCTACCCGGTCCCGCATATTCGGGACTTTTCCGCCCGGTTGGCGAAAACGACCATTTTCTCCAAGGTGGACCTCATCCGGGGCGACCACCAGGTCCCCGTACAACCGGACGATGTACCAAAGACGGCCATCATCACACCTTTCGGCCTCTTTGAGTTCTTGCGGATGCCCTTTGGGTTGAAAAATGCGGCCCAGGCATTCCAGCGGCTCATGGACAGCGTCTTCCGCAACTTGTCCTTCATCTTCGTCTACCTGGACGACATCCTAGTCGTGAGCGTGTCCCGGGAGGAGCACCTGCTCCACCTCCGCACGCTCTTCGAACACCTGGGCCAGCATGGCCTGATAATCAACCCTGCGAAGTGCCATTTCGGCATCACCGCCATCGACTTCTTGGGGCACCGCATCACCAGGCACGGGGCCATCCCTTTACCAGCCAAGGTGGAGGCGGTCAGGAGTTTCCCGCCCCCCCCCCCCCCCCCACGATCAAGGGGCTCCAGGAATTCCTGGGCATGGTGAATCTTTATCACCGCTTCGTGCCCCGCGTCGCCCAGCTCCTGCGCCCCCTGCACGAGGCCCTCCGGGGGAAGCCGGGCAAAGGTGGCATCGCCTGGACGGAGCAAATGGCCGTGGCGTTTGCGGGCGCAAAGCTGGCCTTGGCCAACGCCACCATGCTGGCGCACCCGGCGCCCGATGCACCAATCGCCCTCACCACCGACGCGTCGGACTATGTGGTGGGCGCAGTGCACGAGCAGTGGGTGAGTGCTGCTTGGCAGCCGCTGGCGTTTTTTAGCCGGTCGCTCCGCCCGCACGAACGCCGGTACAGCACCTTCGACCGCGAGCTGCTCGGGCTGCACCTGGCGTCAATCACAAGCCCCTTGTTTTCGCGATGGCCAAGGTCGCTGAGCCATGGTCGGCCTGGCAGCAACGTCACCTCTCTGCCGTGTCCGAGTACACGACGGACATCCGTCACGTCGCGGGTAAGGACAACCCGGTGGCGGATTGCCTTTCCCGGTCCGTCGCACACGCGGTCCACCTCGGGATCGACTATGCCCAGATGGCGGCGGACCAGACCGCCGACCCTGACGTCCAGGCCTTGCGGACCGCCATCACGGGCCTCCGCATCACCGAGGTGCCGTTCGACGTCGCGGGCACTGCCCTCTTGTGCGACGTCTCCCTCGGCCGGCCTCGCCCCATCGTGCCCGCTGGCTGGCAGCGCCCGGTTTTTGACGCCATCCACGGCCTGTCCCACCCGGGCACGAAGGCCTCCAAGAAGCTCGTCGCGGCGAAGTTCGTCTGGCATGGCCTCAGGAAGAACGTCCGCGACTGGGCCAGGACGTGCCTCGTGTGCTAGCGCGTGAAAGTCCACCGCCACACCCAAGCCCCGTTGGCCCCGTTTACGGTGCCCGAACGTCGGTTCGACCACGTCCATGTCGACTTGTTGGGACCTCTGCCCCCCTCGCGGGGTTTCACCCACCTCCTCACCATGGTGGACCGCACCACCCGGTGGCCGGAGGCCATGCCATTGGCAGCGACGGCTGCGGCTGACGTCGCACAAGCCTTCATCACCACGTGGGTTGCTCGGTTCGGCGCCCCCTCGGACATCTCGTCCGACCGCGGCCCCCAGTTCGCCTCGGAGCTCTGGGGAGCAGTGGCGCAAGGGCTCGGCGTCAAGCTGCCCCGCACCACTGCTTACCACCCCCAGGCCAATGGCCTGTGCGAGCTTCCATCGCTCAATGAAGGCCGCACTCCGGGCCAGCCTCTGCGACGGCAGCTGGGCCGACAGGCTCCCCTGGGTCCTGCTGGGCCTCAGGACGGCGCCCAAGGACGACCTGCGCACGTCCTTGGCGGAGCTGGTTTTCGGGCAACCACTGCGGGTACCGGGCGAATTTATCCCCGACTCCACGGCCCCTTGGTCCGCGGCGCAACAGCACTCCACCCTCCAGGAGACCGCCAGGAGGTTCGCCCCAGTGCCGACGGCACACCACGGTTGCCCGTCCTCCCACATCGCCCCGGAGCTTCGCACGGCGGAGTACGTTTTTGTCAGGCACGACGCCCACCGGGAGCCGCTGCGGCGCCCATACGACGGGCCCTTCCGCGTGCTGGAGACCGGGGACAAGCATTTCACCGTGGATATCGGCGGTACTCCGGATCGTATCTCCATGGACCGCCTCAAGCCGGCCCACCTCGATCTGGACCACCCCCCGCAAGCAGCTCTGCCTCTGCGTCGAGGCCGCCCACCGGCGGTCAGACCCCCGGCACCCCTGCCGTCCCGCTACCCCCCAGCCCAGCACGCATCGCCAGGGGGCGTTTCGGCCGGGTCATCCGGCTTCCCCGCAAGCTCACCCTTCAGGTGCGCGGGAATTCTGGGGGGGCGCGTGTGGCGGACACAATGTCAGTGGGCAATAATTCCGCGCACCAGTGGGTGGCGTGAGTGTCCGGGCGTGGAAGCACAGCTCGGGCCACCCCCGGAGCAAAGGCGTCACGAGGCGCAGGGTGGAACTGAGATACATTCCCCGCCTTTCGGCCGACCGGCCACGCCCGGGGGCAAGGCGTGGCCTCGGGACATATATATGCGGGCTCGAAGGTCGAGCCCGCCCAGTGCTTACGTGCGAGCTGTTATTAAAAGTGTTTCGGTTTGTACAAAGCGTTGTGGCCTACCTTCTTGGCAAACGAATTGTGTATGCACAGCACCACAGTAAATACTTTAATAACTCAATGGTGTTCCTGTGGTATTTTAAATGTCTTGGAACATCTTGCTGTGGTATTCCTGCTTCCAGCATACCAAGGGTGTGAACCTCTGAAAGTTTGATGAAGATAAAATCCATTCACCCATCCCTGAGATAAATGGCGACACATACACACACACACACACACACACACACACACACACACACACACACACACACACACACACACACACACACACACACACACACACACACACACACGCACTTGCACACACACACACACACACACCCGCGCACACACACACACACGCACACACACACACACACACACACACGCACTTGCACACACACACACACGCACTTGCACACACCCATACACACACACGCACACACACACACACGCACACACACACACACATACGCACACACGCACACGCATCTAAGAGTATGTGTAGATTTACTTTAAAAAAAAAAATCTAACTTTCAACCCTCTACATTGAACCACCATCTGAAGTACCATAAAACGAACGATTCAGGTATTATCGATCTACATCAGGGTCTACAACATGTCTGTTGATTGGAAACTAGAATGTTTCTTCAAACAGAATGATTCACTTCAGACAACAACAAACTCACGTTTAAAACTGTTGTTGAACTGGTCTCGATAACACGTTGGCTGCCAGCTGTTGCACCTTTTTAGCTCACCTGGACTTTAGTCCGATGAGCTTATGCGATCGATCAGTGTTCGCAGGTAAGTTTGTGAGTGAGTGAGTCAGTTTGTAAACACTTCAGTCATTATCGCTTGAGCGAAACACCCGAGTTTGATGAAACTTGGCCAAAAGCTTCATATCTGATGCTGAACAAAGGTGTATTGACCGAATCAAAATCTGCGCTCATTAGGGCGGTTTACGGGGAGTGGTGGGGTTTGACCGCCCCTCCACCCCCACACCACCAAATAAGTATTTGCTCTCTTCTCCGAAATTGCACACACAATTTAAATAAAGCTTGATCAAAACCTTCATCGCCCATGACTTCCTATGCCATCACCAGGCGCTGCATGACGTCATTGCCGGGTACCGAAGGGGGCTCGGCAATGACGTGCGCTGAAAAGGAGTACTCAGTTTTCACTTCGGTTGTTTGTTTGTTTGTTTGTCTAGGCGATATCTCAGCCATCCTTTGAACTAGGAAAGCTGAAATTTCTGCACAATAGTGAGCAAGTGCTTCGGCAAAAACGGCATTTTTTGTTTTTTGATTAATCAATTAATTGAATAGATATTTAATTATTATCGATTCATTAAGTACTTATTGTACATCGCTCCTTTCCTATGCCATCTCCAGGCACTGCATAACGTCATTGCCGGGCACCGAAGGGGGCCTGACAATGATGCTCGCTGAAAGAGAGTACTCAGTTTTCACTCCGGTTGTTTGTTTGTTTGTTTGCCCGGGCGATATCTCAGCGATCCTTTTGAAACAGGAAAGCTGAAATTTCGGCACAATAGTGAGCATGTGCTTTGACGAAAACGGTATTGTCATGTGACTACCCTCTGGTGAACACCGCAGGGTGACACAGATGACCAAACGAGCTTAACACTCTGAGGCGTTCAATTAAATGGCGGACCTTCGTTACACGCAGGGGAAATGGGGATGACGAACGTACCTTGACGGCTCCACCCGACGTCCTCGACCCTGAAATAAATCAACTCACACAAAACGGAATTTTTAAATGTACAAAATTACCGGCGTTATTAAAGAAGATGCAGGTCACAAAATAAAACACGGCCAAATAAAACTATGATTTCTAATCGGAGCGCCCACACACAGACTCGATTACAACACAAGGGATAAAATAACTGGAAAATAAATACATGTAGTTTGTGCCACTTAGCTCAAATCGGCTGGTGTATCTCGTCAGGAATTGTCAAAGATCATCTGAGGCCTTGGCGTGAAAATGCGTTCGTTGGCACAAACTAGGCCTCGCTGCATGTCCGCTGACTCCTGGCTTCATCGAGAGCACAGCGAGCAGGCAGTGCCCGTCCACTCGTCGTTCTTGCTTGGGAAACCGCAGTTCTCAGTCCGCAGTTACTCCTCCTCACAATCAAGATGTCGGAACACGACCATTCGTGTTGAATCTCCCTTGTGCAAGAAGACAAAATGCGACTGTTCGCTATGGGATCCAGAACGAGAAGGGAAGCGAGAAGAGAAAATGTCCGCAGTTCCAACTATTTTGTACTTGAGGCTCTGACGTCATCCCACGACATCTCCATCTCCGCTCCTATCAGCGAGTCTCATCTTAGCAGTCTCTGTGCCAATCAAATCCCTGCCAATCACTGCTCTTTGAGGCATGGCTTCACTGACCTTTGTGCCTTTGCGCTCACCAAGTCGATGTTGTTCGTGGCAGTGCTTGATGCCTAGTTTCCGGTTGGTTTTTAATTAGTGTCATTAATTATGGTGTTAATTGCTTAGCTTGGCTATGGTGAGTAGTGCTTTGTCATAAGGAACACAGGAAAAGCTTACAGAGCCAATTACACACAGGGGGTTAATTACCCATAAACCCTCACTAATTAACAAACCCCACCCCTCTCATGGGGATGAAGATACATTCAAGAGCTTATCGGCAACCGTTCACCTCTGCTCCACAAGGTGGGAGAAAGCTAAGAGCGCTCGTGAACTTCGACCGTTCATTGTGGAATCCCAAAGCAGAGAGAGATATAAAATCGTGACAGTTCTCAATGAATGTCCCTCGCTGAAGAGTGGACCATATGTGTGACTGTTCGCTATGGAGGTCAGCCCGGAGAGAGCGATCGAACCAAAGAGACAAATGTCGGGAACACGACCGTTTGCCACCAAACCCAGCAAATCAGAGAGAAAAATGTCGGCCCTCCAACTCCTTTGTACTCAAGGCTCTGACATCATCCAACGATGTCTGCATCCCCACTCATATCAGCTAGTGCCATCTCATCACTCTTGGTGTCCTGACCAATCACTGCTCTTCGGGGGCATGGCCTCCCGGACCTGCCTGCTCTTGTGACCACCCATCGGTGGTATCATCGGTGGTTGAATGTCCTGTTTCCGGTTAGCTTTTATTTAGTGTTATAAATGCATGATTTCTTGCTATGTGTGTGTGCTGCATTGTCATAAGGAACAGAGGAAAATAACAGAGGCCATTACATACAGGGGATTAGTTACCCATAATCCCGAACTCATTAACAAACCCCACCCCTCTCATGGGGACGGAGATGCACTTACACGACATCCGGTCTACACAAATTTCCGACTTATGATACATTGAGGTTTCTTCTTCTTCACGACAGTTGGAGCACACTACCTATGAATTCTACCTGGTTCTAAGGTAATCATTGTCTACCCCCTACAAACGTAACAGTATTTTTTGTTTTTTGATTAATTAATTAATTAATGATTAATTTTGAAAGTTACAGATTCAGATGAAATGGTGGTGGCTTATGTGTTTTATTAGCCAATTGCTTAATTTTTTAATTTTCTATTATTATTTATTTATTTTCATTATTAATCATATATTTGTTTTCTTTCTCATCTGGGCAATATCTCAGGCACCTTTTGAGCAAGGAAGATGATATTTGGACATGACAATGACCAAGTAATTTGGCTGTAAAGGGTATTTTTGATTTATTGATTAATCAATTAATCGATTAATTCTTTTTTGATTAATAAATTAATTTAATTAAATTTCTAAAAGTTACATCTTCGGATGAAGCACTAGTGGTTTAGTTATGCCTTTAGCCAATTGATTAAGAAAATATTTTGTGACAATCTTTTATGGATTTTAATTCTGCAATTAATCAATCAAATATTGTGCACCTCTCCCTCCAAATACAGTCTCTGTGAGCTGCACGGTGGTATTGCCGCAATGGAGGATATTTAATTATTTGGCATGGGGGCGGTGTACTTTAGGGAGGTGTAGGAAACTCATTCATGGCAAAAGGAAGCGATTGACTGCAGTTATTTTGTCCAAAGGCCGTGCTACCAAATATCAAGTCTGGGGTGTCAATAATTTTGTCAATGCCATTTCTGTTTATTTTCTGATTTAAAAGGATATATTAAGTTCTGAATCAAAAACAAAGGTTCTGTAATATTAACAGTGAAATAAAGAATTGTGGAGACCAAATAATTTTGTCAATTTCAACTTGTTTTTAGAGAAAATTGTTAGTCATTTGAAAAAGGTGCAATGGTGCCAATATTTTTGGCCACGACTGTACATATATTCTAGTTTGTTTAGTAGTGGCAGCAGATCAGGCTCATGATGTTAATTGTGATCTTGTAATACGTATAAGACAATCGTACACTTACAATAACATTGTCTGCAATTTGAAGCTGAAAGGGTTTAGGTGTTTCTCTGTTTAAATTCACCAACTGACCCAAATTACACTTTAGTCTCTCCTGTTCATGGATACCTTATTGGATACCAAGGGCAGTGCACAGCCCGCCTTTGGAAAAGAGCAGGCCACTGTGTGGTCGTACATCGATCAATTAAAAATTACTGTATTACCATACTATTCCGCGGCACAGTCATAATTCAGCAATGACGCACCCATCTGCTCAAATTCGCAATTGAATCCAGGTCAGCCAACTAATACACTTTTAGGGAATGGGCGTTAGGGTTGAGTAATGGCAAACCACCTCGCTAATAGCAAACAATCTGTGAGCCGTGAAAAAACACCGTTATAATTACCTGTCACCAAAAAATAACCTTTTCGCATCAGAGATCGCAGGACAAGGCAGGCAGACAAAGCAAACCTCTGAGTTTATTTCACGTGGACAACTGTCCTCCATAAATGGACTCACATTGCTGAGCAGAAACGTTCCACAGCCATTACGGCAACCACTGAACCACAACATTCCTAGACCCAGCATCGGTAAATATCGAACACAAGCAAACCGACATGCAACATTTATGGTGTTATCAGATGACTGATACAATTGGGCAATGACTGTCTGTCTGTCCCTTACATCGACTCGAATAGGGAGTATGGCCATCTTTGCTCTCTACTTATTCGATGTAGTATTTGGTCTTCCATTTGATTGTGCAAACAGCAGGAAAAATGCGAAGGTGAAGACCATCAGTGAAATGTGTGCAGGAAATGAATGCTGCATAGATATGAGAGACAGCAGTCAGCAGGTACAACAGAACCCATCAATGCCAGAGCCCTTTATACACAGAGTTTGGCCAACTCCGTTTCAGTTTTTAGCGATCACGGGACAACAGGCGCCATGTTAAAGCCCTACGCACGAGCTACAAAATCTAACTAAACAGGTCTACTGACTACTGCCGTACATTTATCGTGATCGCTTGTAAATGTATAACTTTCACCTTAAAAGTGAGGGAAATGCCGTGCTGTTCTGTTCTGCATGGGGATGCTCCAATCGAAGGGAAAAGGGAGCAAAGATGCATTATTTCCCTCGAGATCCTGAAAGGAGACGAATTTGGGAGATTAAAGATCGTCCGCAAAAATTGGAACGCCAATGATACCTCACTTCTGTGTGCCGTAAGTACCGTAATAGGTTACTCGATCTAAATTAATGTAGGGTCTAAATACGTTCATCCCCAATCAGTGTATATTAACGCGAGATCTAACAAAAAAAAAACAAAAAAAAAAGGAAAGTGAGGCCCTAACCTCATATTCTGAAAATGAAGTCTCGATGAGTCGATCAGAAACTCAAGGTTAGAAACACATTTGGTGTGGTTAAAGTTTTTATTTGGACTTCAGCCGACACACTGAGTAGTCTATGTATGGGACAAGGTAAAAATCTCGAGTCATTGTATTTGCTGATCTTTCGGACTATCGGTAGTAATGTGCATGTTCCTAATATATATACTGTATTGCAGTGAATTTGTTTGTAATGTTTTAATTGTTTCTTCCTCCATCAGGACTATTTTGATGAGACGCAGTACGAGCTTGGCCGTGCTGATAATGTGCGAAAGCTGAACCCCAATGCTGTACCAACAAAGTTCGCCTTCACTCCAGTAAGGACTTCTGCCCCTCGACGACTTCCCCTGAGGAGAGGCAAGGATGCCAACGACCATGATTCTGCAAATCCTAGCAAACAGATCCGGCTGGACCATTCCTACTTCATGCTCACTGATCACCTTCCACCAGATGACATTCCAGATCCTCAAAGTGATGGTGAGTGTACAGTAAAAGCATTGATATTTTTTACATCAATTTCAGCCTTTCCAAAAGAAGGTACATTCTAAGTGTAGTTTATGAAACTTTCCTTCCACTTGCATGTTCACTAGTTCCCCCAAACTTCAAGGGAATTGGCAACATGCTTTTGATATGATGAGGGCACAGGGGGATGCTCAGTTTCCTAATAATGTCATGTTAAGGAATCCTGAGAATTTCAGGTGAAAAGTGAATATTTACAATATTAAAACAGCACTTAACAGGATCACAATGATCGTTGAGATTATGCTGTTGGGGGAATGTTATAATGAAATCATCCTTATTTTTATTTTCATGATGACATTTAACAGGGCAGCTCCATGAGTGAGAATTTTGTTGATTTGAAGAAGGGCATAATCCAAAAATATACCCTCTTATGATATAATATTTTTAATAATGGTTATTACAGATGTACTTTATCAAGTACATTAGACAAGTGGAAATGAAGGTTTCTGTGGCAGGTTGTATACAGTTTGATTTGCTGACTAGAGAAAGCTGCAGATGAATATCACTGCTTTTTTATCGTCAGCTCCTCTACACCCCGCGTCGCGACTCCCATAGCCCCAGTCAACTTGGCTTTGCTCCGCTTCACCCCGCTCTCCATGCGTTCTCTGCACCGCGTCACCTCGTCGCGTACCACCGCGACCTTCCCGCTCAACCTGCGCCCAATGTCCTCCCCTTGCCTTTTTCATATCCCTTTTTGACGCTGCCCTTTTTGACGCTTCCTTTACAGGTTTGAAACACAAACTTTGTTTAATTTTAATATCTCCTGTCTGTTTTCCAGGTGATGCAGTGAAAGATGAGAACCCGCTTGACATGGAGCAGCAAGCTGGAACATCTGAGCAACTCCAAGCTGGCCCTCTCTCACAGGATTCAACAAGGATTTGGAAGAGGGAGACAGATAAGAGAGTTCGGTCTTGAGAACGGAGAGATATTGTTTCCTGGCTCTCCTGAGGGTGGACACACACCGATCCCCATCCAAAACCTTGATCTTTTCTACCCCCGCTAATTCACCCCAGGTCCACCTTGTTTGAAATTCCAACTTCTTTCCTGGAAGTCCTGGCAGTGTCCATATGTTTTATACCTCTCCCACTGCCCCCTTCCCACGCCCCCCCCCCCAAAGCCCTCGCCCTCTCTCAGATCTCTCGATGTCTCCATGTCTCTCGGTCCCTGCTCTCAAATGTTGTGTTTGTGTCCTTCCCCCTCTCTCCCCATCTTGTCTACCGCTCCCTATGTTATATGTTTTATGTGTCGGTTTGTCTTTCTGTGTGATTAATGTTCGCTCTTTCACGAGCCTCGATCTTGTATACAAAAAAAAAAAAAAAAAAAAAAAAAAAAAGCATGGTGGGGAGTGCTACCCGCAAATGTACAACAATGAAAAATATGATCAGCGAGCTTCAGAGCAAATTAGCAAAGGAGCGAAAAGAAAAGCGAAAACTTCAACAACAAAGAATGAACCATGAAGTTAATGTAGCAAAAGTGTTTAATAAGGATCAATTGGACAAACCTGGCTGCACTGACACAAGAGGTTCAAATTGGTCAAGTGAAACTGTGAGAAAAGCACTCCAGCTATGTTTTGCTTGTGGTGCTACTGCGTACGAGTTGTTGCTGGCACAGAATCAGCCCCTGCCATCAATGCGATCTCTCAGGAAAAGGCTTGAGGTAATCTCAATGGAACCAGGCATTCTGGTTGAGGTCTTTAACTTCTTGAAGCTAAAGGTAGCTGCAATGAAGCAAACAGAAAGGGAGTGTTGTTTGACACTTGATGAAATGTCACTGCAAGCAGGCGTACAGTATGACATTGGCTCCAGTTGTCTGCGTGGAGATGCCACCCTTCCAGTTCATACTGGTACAGCGACCCATGCTCTTGTGATAATGCTAGGGGGGGGGGGGTAACTTCTCGCTGGAAGCAAACTGTTGTATATCATTTTACAGGCAACTCAGTGGATGGAGTCTCCATCAAGCCTATCATACTGGATGTGATACAGCGGGCACACAACATTGGACTTCATGTTATTGCCATAACATCTGATATGGGAAGTGCCATCCGTGCCCTTTGACACAGTTTTGGAATCCACTGCTCCAAGTTCAGCAGAACGATGAACAAAGTTCCACACCCATGGGATCCTGACAGACACTTGTACTTTCTCTTGCAGATGTCCCCCATGTCATAAAGAACCTGAAAGCGGCACTTGTAAATGGGAACACTATTACGCTGGATAAGGACACTGTTGACGAGTTTCACCTTCCTTCAGACAGAGTGACAGTTGAGCATGTGCAAAAACTGGTAGATTTCAAAGAAAGACAAAGAACTGCAACACGCCCCAAAGCTCACTGAAGCCACCACCAACCCATCTCACTTTGAGAAAATGAATGTTTCCAATGCTCTGAACTTCTTTAGCCACACAGTCAGTGCAGCTCTTCGTTATTTGGTCAAATGTGAAGGGTATGATCCAGCTCTGGTTACAACTGCATGGTTCATTGAGTTTGTGAATAAGTGGTTTGATCTGATGTCAAGCCGACATCCCATCTTGGCACTGAGCTTTCACAACAGGAAAGCCCACGACAAAGCAGTATCCCATCTGGGAAAAGCAATCCAAATCTGCAAGAAGATGTCCATTGGGAATAAGGGCCACTGGAAGCCAGTCCAGACTGGAGTTATCTTGTCGACAATGTCAATCTTGGGCCTGCAGTCAGAATTGCTATGTGGGGGCCACATGTACGTTCTGACAGCTCGCTTCACACAAGATTGCTTAGAGAACTTGTTCGGCTGCATTCGGATGAAAAATCCTTCCCCAACATGCCTTGAAATCCGTGCAGCTCTGAAGATCATAACAGTTGTGAGGCTGTTGCCCTGAAACAACTTGCTTTCGTCTCCTGGAAAGCAAATCCAACGGAAGGAAATCTCATTTCCTTTCACAAAGCCCGAAACAAGTGTGTGTCCACCCTCAGGAGAGCCAGGAAACAATATCTCACCATTCTCAAGACCGAACTCTCTTATCTGTCTCCCTCTTCCAAATCCTGGTGGCGTCTGGTCAAATCTGTTTCTGGTGTTTGTTCCCCCTCCATCCCCTCCCTCACCTCAAACGGCTTAACGGCTGACTCCGCACGTGAAAAAGCTGAATGCCTCAACTCTGTGTTTGCCTCTAAATCTTGTGTCCCAAACCCATCCCTCTCTGTACCCACCGTACCCAGTCGTACCCAGCTGCTCCTGGACTCTGTGTCCTTTCCTCCTGACAAGGTGGAAAAGTTTCTGGCAACCCTCGACTCTGATTCTGCAACTGGTCCTGACGGCATCAGCCCACGGGTCCTAAAATCATGTTCTTCTGCACTTTCACTCCCTCTTTCTGTTCTCTTCACCCTCTCTTTTGCTCAAGGTCATCTGCCATCTGCTTGGAAATCAGCCAACATCACCGCTTTGCACAAAAAAGGTGCAAAAACAGATCCCAGCAACTACAGACCAATCAGCCTTCTCCCAATTATCAGCAAAGTCATGGAATCCATCATTGCTTCAGATATTAAATCTTTCCTCTTCTCCAATGGCTTGATCTCTGATCATCAATTTGGTTTCAGACCTGGTCACTCTACTCTGGACATGCTGCTTCTGCTTTCTCAACAATGGATGGAGGTCCTCAACGCCAAACAGGAAATTAGAGCTGTCTCCCTTGACATTTCACGTGCCTTCGATACGGTCTGGCACCCTGCTCTGCTCTCCAAACTCTCCTCCTTTGGTATCCATGGAAATCTCCACGCATGGCTGGCGGACTTCCTCTCTGGTCGTAGTCAACGTGTGGCCCTGAATGGGTTTCTCTCATCTCCTCTTCCTGTTCAGGCTGGAGTTCCCCAAGGTAGTGTTCTGGGCCCTGTGCTTTTTCTGGCCTTCATCAATGATCTCTCTGACTCTCTTGAAAATCCTCTCTATCTCTTTGCTGACGACTCTACTCTCTGTCGCTCCATTCCTCATCCCTCAGATCGGCAGTCTGCAGCCTCCTCACTCTCTGCAGACCTGGACAAAATCACAGACTGGTCAAACAAGTGGAACATGTCTTTCAATCCTGACAAATCTCACACTCTTACAATGTCTCTCCGAAAGGACCGACTGGACAACCCTCCCATCTACTTTCTCAACAATCCTCTCCAAGAAGTTCTGTCGCTCAAGCTTTTGGGTCTCACTATCTGCCATGATCTTTCTTGGGAAAACCACATTTCCAAGCTGGCCTCCAAAGCCAGTCGCCGACTGGGCATCCTCCGTCGTGCGAAGTCCTTCCTTGGCACACCTGAGCTCCTCACCACATACAAGGCTTTCATCCGCAGCTCAATGGAATACTGTTCCCCCCTCTGGGCTGGTGCTCCTGCCTCACACCTTGCTCGGCTTCACGCTGTTGAGGCCAAAGCTTTCAGAATCATTGGAATCTCCTGCGATGTAGTCAACGCCGAGGGCCTTTCACTCACTCACCGCAGGCAGGTTGGTGGTCTTTCTGTCTTCTACCGACTCCTCTCCGGCCTTGCTCCCCCAGCTCTCTCTGTGCTCTTTCCCCCCAATATTCCTTCAGGTCGCACAAGATCTGCCTGCAACCCTCTTCTGGTTAAACTGCCAAAGTCTAGGCTCTCTGCTCACCTTCACTCTTTCATTCCCCTTTTCTCCCGCCTCTGGAACAAACTCCCCCACTCCCTTCAATCCCACTCCTCCCTCCAGGTCTTTAAAACAGCTGTTCACCACCATCTCTTATCTTCCCCCATCGAAAACCTTGATCTTTTCTACCCCCGGTAATTCACCCCAGAGTCCTTGCAGTGTTCATATGTTTTAATCCTCTCCCACCTCCCCCCAAGTCCTCCCGATGTCCCTGCTCTCAAATGTTGTGTTTGTGTCCTTCCCCCTCTATTTTGTGTCCTTCTCCCTCTCTCCCCATCTTGTCTACCGCTCCCCTTGTTTTTTGTGTTTTGTGTGTCGGTTTGTCTTTTCGTGTGATTAATGTTAGCTCTTTCACGAGCCTCGATCTTGTATACAAAAAAAAAAAAAAAAAAAAAAAAAAGTTGGGCAATTCCTAAAGTGCCCATCTAAAGGAAGCTACCAAGAGGATGACAGACAGTTTCTGCCCGAGTTTTTGGACCAGCCTACTACTTCCAGGAGTACATCAACATCCACTGACACCAGTCCAGTCAATTTTGCCATTCGACACTTGACGTCTATCCCAACAATCAACCCAGCAGAGCAAAGTAGCCTCTACGACCTAGCAGGGTACTGCATCAAAAAGCTAAAGAAACGAAAGATGCCCGTTGTGCCTTCAAGAGATAAAGCAGCAATCACCCCATGACCAGAGGACTTTAAACACTGCCCATGATGGGAGCCTTGGAATGCTCACCGTATTGAAAGAGTACAAAGATGGATGTCTGACGTGCAGCACTGACAAGAGCATGCAGCTAATCGAGAATGCAAAACTTCTCTTTAGAGAATGTGCAAGGAGACTGATGAGCATGGGAAAGAACTTGAAAGAAAAACTAGTTCAACAGACAGAAGAGCTCACAAATGATATTGTGTTCCCGTCATGCCATGATGCAAAAAAGAAGCTCCTCGGCCAGTTCTTCACCGTGAGACTCTATATCCATCCCAAGAAGCAACAGAGACCCTGCCAGAAGAAGATACGCAAGTCAAGATCAGGGGGAGAACTTAGAAGTAAAAGGGTGGCAATGAGAGCTGCAGTGACACGATATCGTAAGCATTATTCATGTCCACGAAACGCCTTCACATTACCTCAGCGTAATTCAAACCGTGAACACAGCGAATATTGGGGGAGTCCATTGATCGTGTTCAAGGGATGACACTATATCGTAAGCCTTATTCATATCATATCATATTTCATTATAATAGAGCAAACGTATATGGTTATGTGGTTATGTTGTTATGTATGTTTATTTATATGCGACGTAAACGTCTTCTTCCTCTTCAAAAAAAATTAACACCCTCTTCATTAACCCTATTAATTACGTTTAGACTGCTGAGACCTATAAGACCTTTGATGACCCTTTAATTACCCCAAGACCCTTAAGACCACCAAGACCCCTGAAGACCTAAAATACCCTTAAAGACCCTGAAGACCCCGAAGACCCAAAATACCCCAAAGATCCAAAATACTCTTGAAGGCCCAGACTCTCAAAAAGTCCCTCAAAACCAAAATGGCCCCGAAGACCTAAATACCCAAAATACCCTGAAGACCCAAAACACCCCAAAGACCCAAAACACCCCGAAGACCCAAAATACCCTGAAGATTCAAAACACCCTGAAGACTACAAAGACCCTTAAATATGCCGAAGACCCAAAATACCCTGAAGACCCCAAAGACCCCGAAGACCCAAAACACCCCAAAGACCCAAAATACCCTTGAAGGCCCTGAGGCTCAAAAATACCCTGAAGACCCAAATGTCCCCGAAGACCCAAAAGACCCCGAAGACTCAAAAGACCCAGATGAACCAAAATACCCTTAAGACCCCAAATCCCCTGAAGACACCGAAGACCCAAAAGACCCCAAAGACCCAAAACACCCTGAAGACCCCCAAAAAACCCTGAAGACCCCACAGACCCTTAAAGTCCCTTTAAACCCAAAATACCCTGAAATACCCCGAATAACCAAAATACCCCAAAGACTCTTAAAGACCCAGAGGAAACAAAAGACTCTTAAGACCCAAAAGCCCCTGAAGACACCGTAGACCCAAAAGACCCCGAAGACCCAAAACACCCCAAAGACACAAAATACCCTTAAAGGCCCAAAGGCCCAGTACAGAGGATCCAAAACACTCTGAAGACCCAAATGGCCCTGAAGACCCAAAACACCATGAAGACCCAAAAGACCCAAAAGACACCGAAATGGTCAAAGATGCCTATCCCTCTGAAACGACGTGTGGTGAGGCGCACGAGCAGATGTATACGGTAGGTTCAAGGCCAGGCCACCCTCCCCACCCTCACCACATTCCCCACATCCTCCCTACCCCAAAACCGAAACTGCCTCAACCCAAAAAACAGGAAGTGACTCACCACAAACCGGAAGTGACCAATTAATTATTATAATTTTCAGATTTTCACAATTTTCTCGAATTTCCCAAAATTTCCCAAAATTTCTAAAATATCCAAAATTTCCGATTTTCACAAAAATAATGATTGAATTTTTTATTTAACAGGATGAGAATTATAATACAAATGAATAACTTAAATGAAAAAATAGATATTATTAACATTGATAATGAAATAATTAATAAATTTAACATGGAATTTGATGTACTTCGTGGAAAATTAGATAGGATAAAAGATTTAATTGTAACTTATAATGAAACATCCGGTGATATTAAAACAAATATTGCAAATATTGAACAAAAATTACAGAATATTAATCAGGATAAAATGTTTTACATTGTGAGAACAAGATTATTGATATATGAATATAAATCAATTTTATCTAAACCATTATCACCGATGAATACACATAATCCAATCTTTAAAAAGAAAGCATCTATAATCACTTAGCCATTCTTCTTTCGGACATTCTTTGGTAGGGGCATATGGTAGGTCGTCGTGTTTATTATGGAGTTCTTCAGGATATTTCAAATCAACCTCAAAATAATATCCAACTTCCGAATCATCCAATTCTTGTTGTGAGGATGTAACGATGTTTTGTAAAACCTTTTCATAATCTTTCTCTTCAACCCATTTGAGTCCTCCATAAGGTAGAGCTTGAGACATAGCCCATCCATACAAATTATTAGCATCGTAATACATCAGGTAAGAACTATCTTTCGTATCATCATAATTAGGAAGATATGCCTTAGCATATCTCTTAGAACATACTTGTGATATTCCCCCTCTTTTAGCCTCTTCTATCACCAAAAGCATATCTACATCACTGATTAAATCCAGATTCTGTTTCGTCATTTTTAGCATGGCACTCCAAGCTAATCCGGGGGCTGTGTAGTAGTGGACGGGATCTAGCCCATATGATTGTTTATTATGACAAACTGTTCTAAAGGTTTCAAAGACGTCGGCTAGTAGTAAGACGTCGGTTTTAAGATACAAATCATGATACTCACCAAGGTTCTTTATGTTAAACGTTTTCCAAATATTTTGTGCTTGAGTGTATTCTTTATCGGTTATATGACATTTACTTAACTTGTTATAGAAACATTCTTTAGGGGGAAGTTGTGTTTCTTTAAATCTCCCAAATGAATCCATGTAATCATACGGGTATATTCCCTTTTGTGATAAGAGTTCAATTTCTTTTTTATCTGATATATACTCTGAAAGACACGGAAAGTTTTTACTATTTGATGCCAGGGTAGATAATGGCCTTGCCATAAATTTAAATGAGTCAAGAAACCTGATGTGGGTCATATCGTATATATCTTTACCTTTTTCTTTGTTAAATCCTATTTTTGTATGTATTGTTTTTGTGAATGAAATGTAATCCTGATCTGTGGTAGGAATTGCTGAAATGTTTCCATATGTTTTTGAAAGCTCCTTAATAAATAGATGTGTATCATAATGGGCGTTATTGTGAAGAAAGACCGGAATGAAATTGGGGATTTTATAATTAAGATTACATTCATTATGGGCCGGACCCCTATATTGCCCAGTGAGATGACAATGGTCTCTAACCTTTGGTCCCCCAGTATTTTCCTTCCCATCAATTTTCTTCCCACAGATATGACAGATGCTATTTGGCTGCTTAAATTCTGTTTCTTCTGCTTTTGTTAGGGGGTTCATTGGTTTATTGGTTAATCTCATTATCTTTCTGAAGCGTACACAGTCCTCTTCTAATCGTTTTATAAACTCAGAAGCCACATCTTCTCCTCTATAAAGTTCTTGTTTGTTGTATTTGTCGCCAACGGATGATTTAATATAATAACAAAACCCACAAGGAGTATGTTTTTGATATTTATTCGTGGATGTTTCGTTTGGTTTTGAAGAAGTGTCGTTTATCTTTTCAAGAATACATTCAAAGTCGGCATATATCACAAAGGGGTGTTTTATAGTTTTATCGAAATCTTTGAATGATATGTTTGAACCTTCTGCCGGCATATTAATTATGGTGGCTTTATGTATGACACAGTATTGTAAGTGTTTGTCTAATCTTTCTTGACTATTACAGAAGTTGAGACATCGCTTACAGATGTATTTTTTAGCCTCGTGTTTGTTTATTTGTGAAGAAACTAATCTTGATAAATTTTTGATGTCAGCATAATGTGAATTTTCTTCCAAATTATAATATAGAAGGTCAATATGAGTTTCATCATTTTTATAGTTATCAGAAGTTTGTAAAACCTGAACTTTGTTTTAATCCGTTAGACCATAAACATTAATAGATAGATTATTCATTTTCTCAAATTTAGGAATATCTTTCATGGACATTGGAAATGGTAAACCAGTAACATTTAACTCATTTTCATATTTCTCATAATGTGATACCCTTTGGACATGATGTTCAGTGGGATGTAAGCGTGCAAGAATAGACCATAGAAAACATTTATTATCTTTATTTGAATATTAATAATTGCCTTTTTAAGCATTATATTTTTCGGCAATTCAATATAAGAAGAAGCTTTTAGGGGGGGTTGATTTTAAAACATGTATGTCGATGAAAAGTATTCTAGTAATAGTAAATCCACTACCCACAAGCGAATGATCCACCTGCTCTTCTTGTTATATAAGTTTATCATAAACGTCCGTTAATAAGAATCCCTGGAGTGATGCGATAAAGTAAGGTTTTGTTCTCATATAACGTTTTATAATAAGATCCCCTATTTCAGTATTTGGTTTTTTCAATTCCATTTTTACTCCCATATAAAATTTAAGGGGTTTAATCTCATCCAAAACATTCTTTACATAGCTTTAAACAGCGGGTTTGATTGTTTCAATCGCCTCAGCTATTGATTTTGGTTCTGGGGGTGGTAAATTAAAAATCCTTATTTTAATATGTCCCCTAAATGCCCCCATCAGTGTCCTTAATAGTGTATCCCACCAACTTTATGTGTTTTTTTGATTTAAGATGAGCAGGAAAACTCCTCTTCATGACTGAATTATCACAAACATGGCAATATTTTGTTTCTCGTTCGGGTGGAGCTATCATATGTAAAAGTTTGAGTGTATGTTTTTGGGATTTAAGATGTATTTTACGTCCACTTTTAGAATCACGTTTACAAACATCGCAATACCATGTTTTTGTTTTTTCTTGTTCAAGTGGAGCCATCATCTGTGAAAGTTTGGCTTTGTGTTTGTTGGATTGAAGGTGTTGTTTATAATTGTTTTTATAATCGCGATCACAAACATTACAATATGTTGAGACCCGCTTTTTATATGTCCTCATATTGTTCATTTTATATAAGAGAAAGTTCTTTCAACAAAATCAATTTTTTTTCCTACAACATAAAATGAATAAAATTAAAATGTTGGTGTAAATGTCCACCCCAATGTGTTAAATAAGTTATGCCAATTCTTATCATGAAATTGTTTACGCTCAATTGTTTTAAAACCAATCTTCAAGATTACATTTATGATTATCTTTATACAATAACTGAAATCTATATTATAATAGCCGTAGATGATTCTGTCTGTCTGTCTGTCTATCTGTTGGGTGTCTGTCCGGGGTGTGGCTTACTCGGTTTGCAGAGTCGCTCCACCCATAGCTCCACCCATTCTGGGAGTGGCTATAAACAAATATCCACCATTTTATTAACTCGCATAGCTTTGAGTCCTGTTTTGTAGGCCCGTGGTGTCTTGCTCTCCCCCAGTTTTATTTCAAATCAAATTCGATAAATCATTTCATTTTTCACAGTCGCTAACATAGTTTTAGACTCGGTTGAAAAAAAACGGGAAGAAAATCCGATGAAAGTTGCCGTTTATAGAACGAAATGAATTCTCAAAGGCCTGTAACTTCAAGGCCATTGAGTCTCTCTCACGCCTTTATCTCCAATCTAACTCACCATATGATTTCATTTTTATCGATGGTTTTACTTTTAGACTCGGTGTCAGCAATAATTGAGAACAATCCACACACGCGGGAAAATGCAGAGATATATTTTTTAAAATCGCGTCATGGTGTATCATACACCGCCCAACATGACACCGCCGGCAATGTGTCGATATATATTAAAAATTCGCTTTTGCTTTTCCGTTATGATATATTACTATTTCGTTTGATGATAGTCGTCACAAAAACGTCAACAATGATGCCGACATATATTTCTTCGTTTTTATTTCATTCAACATATTAGCCGGAAGTAAAATATGTTTCAGGAAATTACCGAGAGATATTTCTTCGTTTTTTTTTATTAGTTATGTGCGCATACACTTTAAATAGGTTTATTTGAAATCTTTAATTTTCCACAAACATTCCACACACGCGGGAAAATGCAGAGATATATTTTTTAAAATCGCGTCATGGTGTATCATACACCGCCCAACATGACACCGACGGCAATGTGTCGATATCTATTTTAAATTCGATATATCATTTCATTTTTCACAGTCGCTAACATAGTTTTAGACTCGGTTGAAAAAAAACGAGAAGAAAATCCGATGAAAGTTGCCGTTTATAGAACGAAATGCCACCGACGGCAACGTGTCGATACATATTAAAAATTCGATATATCATTTCATTTTTCACAGTCGCTAACATAGTTTTCGACTCGGTTGAAAAAAAACGGGAAGGAAATCCAATGAAAGTTGCCGTTTATAGAACGAAATGAATTCTCAAACGCCTGTAACTTCAACTTCAAGGCCATTGAGTCTCTCTCACGCCTTTATCTCCAATCTAACTCACCATATGATTTCATTTTTATCGATGGTTTTGGACTCGGTGTCAGCAATAATTGAGAACATTCCACACACGCGGGAAAATGCAGAGATATATTTTTAAAAATCGCGTCATGGTGTATCATACACCGCCCAACATGACACCGACGGCAACGTGTCGATATATATTAAAAATTCGCTTTTGCTTTTCCGTTAAGATATATTACTTTTTCGTTTGATGACAGTAGTCACAAAAACGTCAACAATGATGCCGACATATATTTCTTCGTTTTTATTTAATTCAACATTATTAGCCGGAAGTAAAATATGTTTCAGGAAATTACCGAGAGATATTTCTTCGTTTTTTAAAATTAGTTATGTGCGAATACACTTTAAATAGGTTTATTTGAAATCTTTAATTTTCCACAATATAATTTACTTGCCATTTATCATTTGATGATTACGAGACAAATTCCTCTTGAGGATCGTGACAATTCATGCGCTGCGTGGAAACTTCTATTTCCAAAATGAATGAGACGATCGATGAAGAACGCAGACTTGAACAGGATGCAGCAAGAAAACGAATGAGACGGGCGAACGAGTCCATCGACGAACGTCAATGCAAACTTGCGGGGTCACCCGTGGGAATCCCACGGGCATGGATGTGTGTGACATTTCGACATATTGAGTTAGATGCTGCACATTCATTTTTACAAAATGGTTACTGGCAAGTCATCAGATCCAGAAATGGTGTAAAAACCACCGTTTAGAGGCCATTTTTCCCCGCAAAGCGGGGGTTGGCCTTTTCGGGGACCGTGGTAGTTGTTGTTTTTTTGTCCCCTTTTTGAAGCAATGTTTTACGGCCGGATGCCCTTCCTGACGCCAACCCTTTTTGCCGCCTTCAACGACAAACAGGGAATTACCAGTGAACTGGTACTCAATTAGCCGACCTCGGAAGGATGACAGGCTGAGTCAACCCCCCTGGCATTAATTCGGCGATCGACCGAGATTCGAACCCAGGATCCTAAGCCGGCACCCTAGCCGCTAGCCCAACACCAGAAATGGTGTCATGAACACAATTTATTTACGCACAAGCACAAAAGCAAGACGGGCCGATTTCCGATTCCGACGGGCCGACGGGCGAGACGGGCCGATTTCCGATTCCGACGGGCCGATTTGGAGCAAGAAAAAGAACGAGACGGGAGAAAAAGGAGAGAAACGAGACGGGGAAAGCCGATTGGAGAGGCGAGTGAGGCGCGATTGGAGAGGAGTGTGAGGCGCGATTGGAGAGGAGTGTGAGGCACGATTGGAGAGGAGTGTGAGGCGTGATTGGAGAGGAGTGTGAGGCACGATTGGAGAGGAGTGATTGGAGGGGAGTGTGAGGCACGATTGGAGAGGAGTGTGAGGCACGATTGGAGAGGAGTGTGAGGCGCGATTGGAGAGGAGTGTGAGGCGCGATTGGAGAGGAGTGTGAGGCGCGATTGGAGAGGCGTGTGAAGGATTGCAGAGGAGAGGAGTGTGAGGGATTGGAGAGGTGAGGGATTGGAAAGGAGAGGGATGTGAGGGTTTGGAGAGGAGAGGAGTGCTAGGTGGAGAGAGGAGAGTGTCAGGTGGAGACAGGAGAGTGTCAGGTGGAGACAGGAGAGTGTCAGGTGGAGAGGAGTGAGGGGTCACATATTATGTGAAATAACTAAATTCACACCATTTCTGGATCTGATGACTTGCCAGTAACCATTTTGTAAAAATGAATGTGCAGCATATAACTCAATATGTCGAAATGTCACACACATCCATGCCCGTGGGATTCCCACGGGTGACCCCGCTAGTAATAAATATTGTATATTCAGAATTTTTTTTCTATCTAGTGCTTCAACCTTATCTCTACCATGTTTTTCATAGTATAGGTTTAATAATGTTTTAAAATCGATAATTAGCACTTGTTCTAAATGAGAAATATCATCCAATTTCTTCTTGGTTAATGTTACATATATTAGATTAACAATATTACCATTATGTTTAGTATATTTTAATTCCTTTAGAAACATGGTGACATGAGTTTTCGTGATATTGGAATATTTTATAAACTCGTCTTCGTGGTCGATCAAAAGTCTAAATGCTTTCAACTTTTCATTCATTTTTTTTTTTTTTTTTTTTTGTATACTGAATCGAGGCTCGTGAAAGAGCGAACATTTATTTCACAAACAAATCAAACAGACAAACAAAATATATAAAAAGAGGGAGCAGAAGACAAGATGGGGAGAGAAGGGGAAGCACACAACCACAACATTTGAGAGCAGGGAGATGTGTGGGAGGGAGAGGGCTTGGGGGGAGGAGTCGTGGGAAGGGGGTGGGGGGGGGGGGGCGAGCAGTATAAAACACAAGGACACCAAGGACTTCCAGGACAGAAGTTGGTATTTTGAAAAAGTGGATTTGGGGTGAAATTAGCGGGAGTAGAAAAGATCAAGGTTTTGGATGGGGGAAGATAAGAGATGGTGGTGAACAGCTGTTTTAAAGACCTGGAGGGTGGAGTGGGATTGAATACAGTGAGGGAGTTTGTTCCAGAGGCGGGAGAAAAGAGGAATGAAGGAGTGAAGGTGAGCAGAGTGTCTTGATTTTGGCAGTTTAACCATAAGAGAGTTGCAGGCAGATCTTGTGCGACCTGCAGGAATATTTGGGGGACAGAGCCCAGAGAGAGCTGGGGGGTGCAAGGCCAGAAAGGAGTCGGTAGAAGACGGAAAGACCACCAACCTGCCTGCGGTGAGTGAGTGAAAGGCCCTTGGAGTTAGCTTCATCGCGGGAGATTCCAATGATTCTGAACGCTTTGGTTTCAACAGCGTGAAGACGAGCTAGGTGTGAGGCAGGAGCACCAGCCCAGAGGGGAGAGCAATATTCCATTGAGCTGCGGATGAAAGCCTTGTATGTGGTGAGTGGCTCAGGTGTGCCAAGGAAGGACTTCGCACGACGGAGGATGCCCAGTCGGCGACTGGCTTTGGAGGCCAGATTTGAAATGTGGTTTTACCAGGAAAGATCATGGCAGATAGTGAGACCCAAAAGCTTGAGTGACAGAACTTCTTGGAGAGGATTATCTAGAAAGTGGATGGGAGGGTTGTCCAGTCGGTCTTTTCGGAGAGACATCGTAAGAGTGTGAGATTTGTCAGGATTGAAAGACATGTTCCACTTGTTTGCCCAGTCTGTGATTTTGTCCAGGTCTGCAAAGAGTGAGGAGGCTGCAGACTGCCGATCTGAGAGATGAGGAATGGAGCGACAGAGAGTAGAGTCATCAGCAAAGAGATAGAGAGGATTTTCAAGAGAGTCAGAGAGATCATTGATGAAGACCAGAAAAAGCACAGGGCCCAGAACACTGCCTTGGGGAACTCCAGCCTGAACAGGAAGAGGAGATGAGAGAAACCCATTCAGGGCCACACGTTGACTATGACTAGAGAGGAAGTCCGCCAGCCATGCATGGAGATTTCCATGGATACCAAAGGAGGAGAGTTTGGTGAGCAGAGCGGGGTGCCAGACCATATTGAAGGCACGTGATATGTCAAGGGAGACAGCTCTAATTTCCTCTTTGGCATTGAGAACCTCCATCCATTGTTGAGAAAGCAGAAGCAGCATGTCCAGAGTAGAGTGACCAGGTCTGAAACCAAATTGATGATCAGAGATCAAGCCATTGGAGAAGAGGAAAGATTTCATATCCGAAGCAATGATGGATTCCATGACTTTGCTGATAATTGGGAGAAGGCTGATTGGTCTGTTGTTGTTAGGATCTATTTTTGCACCTTTTTTGTGCAAAGCGGTGATGTTGGCTGATTTCCAAGCAGATGGCAGATGACCTTGATCAAAAGAGAGGGTGAAGAGAACAGAGAGAGGGAGTGAAAAAGCGGAAGCACAGGATTTTAGGACCCGTGGGCTGATGCCGTCAGGTCCAGTTGCAGAATCAGAGTCGAGGGTTGACAGAAACTTTTCCACCTTGTCAGGAGGAAAGGACACAGAGTCCAGGAGCAGCTGGGTACGGTTGGGTACGGTGGGTACAGAAACCTTTTCTGGTATTTTACAATATTGTTTACCTTGATATTGAGTACCGGTAATACATTTTTGAAAATGAGAAACTCTATTGTAAATATATTTCCCTATTATATTTACTCTCTTATAATCATTATAAGTCATGTTAGTGGTAAAACTTAATTGTTGGTTATTACATCACAAACACGTTTTAATATTTGTGTTAGTTATTTCAAAATCAGATAAGTTTTGATTTTTACAAAATGTACAAGTAATATTAGCGATAGGTTTAATTTCATATAAAATGGGTATACTGTATTCCATAATTTTAACCTTATTATTTCTCTAACAATATTTAAAAACTCATTTATAATTATATACGGAGGAGGTGAACAAGAAAGCTCTTGAGGCTTATGATGATAAAAGGTTTATTTTAAACAATGGAATTGATTGTTGCTCTAATGGGAACATGTACAAAATTAAAAAATAAATTAATCTAATAATAAAAATGAGTTATTGTATCAACATATCATATGATATAAATAAAGCGAAAATAGTTTATGAAAAGGGGGAATGTGTCATATGCGGGACTAAAAAGTGTCCATTCATCTCATCTAAAAGTGGAGGTGACATACAAAAATTTATATCAGGTAGTAGGTTTACAACAATGGGGATTCCAGGGGAACTACATTAACCGGGGTATTCCTTCTGTGGTCCAGGAACAAACTTAAATAAAAGATTAGATGAGGATGGCAACCCCAAACCTTGGTCTAAACCTAAAAACAGGGTTGATGAGGTGTGTATGAAGCATGACATTGATTTTGGTAATGCCACTGCATTATATGAAAAACATGAAGCTGATAGAGAAATGCAGTATAATTTGTCTCTGATCCGAAATCCAACGTTGAGAGAGAAAGTTGATAGGTTTATTGTGAAGAAGATGATAGGCGCTAAATTGAGATTAGGGCTTGGAATTACCCTTCAAAAAAACTACTAAACTCCAAGGATGATATTAAACCGGAGGAAGGGGCCATTTTAGCTAATGAGTTACACAAACCTATAATCACAAAGTTTAAATGAAGGAAGGTTTATTCCAGAGGTGTAGATTACATCTGGTCTGCTGATTTAATTGAACTAAATAATGATAAGGGGTACAAGTATACCTTAACCATTATTGATTTGAGGAGTAGATTTGCCTGGGTTGTTCCCCTGAAAAAGAAGAGAGGTAATACTCTGATGTTAGCCTTCCAACAGATATTTAATAAAAGTAAAAGGAAACCAAAGAAGCTATGGCCCGACGAGGGGACGGAGTTCTACAACAGCATTTTTATGAACTTTCTTAAAGTGCATGAGATTTAACATTAAACAGTACATTTAATGAAGGAAAAGCAGTTGTCATTGAGCGTTTTAATCGTACTTTGAAAGAGAGGCTGTATAAAAAATTCACACAAGTCGGTTCTCAACAATGGGTATCGGTAATTCAAGATATTGTTAACAATTACAATAATGCGGTACATTCGTCTACTAAAGAAAAACCATCAGAAACAGTTACAAAATTAGGATATGAAAAGAAGGTTAATTTGAGAAAAACAAAGTTCAAAGTTGGCGATGTTGTAAGAATATACAGATGGAAAAGTCATTTTGAGAAGGGTTATACAAAGAGATGGACTAATGAACTTTTTAAAATCATTGAGATAACAGATACAGTACCTTGGACTTATAAGTTATATGATTTACATGGAGAAGAAATCTTCGGGGCATTTTATTCACAGGAATTACAAAAGACAAAACTTGGAGAATAAATTATTTAAAAATTGATCTTTAGAACAAAGAAACATTGCGTTATTAAAATAAGTAATGCTTTTTTACGCTCGATCAAAACATTCAAACAAGTTTAAAGCCCTGTTTGAATTGTTATATAATAACATGAATACCGTTTGTTTCACGATAACTACCAAAGGTTTACATCTTGAAACGTATACGACACAAAACATACTGATCAAAGTTATATTACCCCGCGATTGTTTCGAGGAATATTATTACAACCATACGGATATGCTTCACATTGGACTTGGGTTACACATCATAACAGTTTTTCAAATGTATCAAAAGTAAAGCAGAGCTCGTTTTTAAAATGGAAACACCCCTTGAATTTATCGTTGATGTAAAGTCGTTGGTTGATAATAATTATAGCATGTGGCTTGGGATTAATATACAATCTGTTCAAAATATAATTCCCCTAAATATTCAAACGTATCAAACAGTTCCAACCCCCATTTCACCATCAAGTTTTAATTCACTTTGTCAATCATTTAAAACGCAAACCATCGAAATAAAATGTGGTAATAATACTCTTTCTTTTATTTTTGAGATGCCACATATGGTAAAAAAGATTGTTTCTTTCACTAATTCAGAAACAGAAATAGAGGAGGATGAGGAGGGGATAACTAATAAATCAGATTATCACGGTTATTTTAAATCAGAACAATTTAAGTGTATTGGGAAACTTGGTTCTATTTCAAGTAATCATATTGCAATTCATACAGAAATGAATGAGAATAATATCCCCAAACCATTATTTTTATGTTGTAATAGCGTTATCGGCACAGTAAAAATGTTTATTGGCTCAATTGAAGATAAATAATAATTTTTTATATTAAAATGGCAAGAAAACTACTTCAGGAAAATTATAATTTTTGTATTCAAGGATACTTGCAAGAAAAGGGAGCAACATTTTAAATTCCTTATGAATTGGAACATAAACAGGGAAAGTTTGTAATTAAGGATTAGCCATATACAAATATTGTAAAACCTACAACTAGAGACCTGCTTAAAATATTAAATAAAAATGAACTTCTCAATGTTATGAAATATAAAAGTCTTTTAGAATATGTCAACAAATCTTAATGGTACCCTATTGTGAGAAAAATAATTATAAATACAAGAATAGCTCAAAATCCAGATGAATATACAGATTTGGCATTTAATATGGAATATTTTTTTTGTGGGAGTGAACTTACTTTTCAAGATGACTTAGAACCAAAAGTTCATTGGAATTATGTTGAAATTATTCTAGATTTTGTTCATGTGACCTTTTAAAGAAACAAAAACCACATTTGACATTTCGAAGCAAATAAATTGATCCTTGAAAGTGATGTAAACTGATATCGAACTCAATTCACAGACAGTACTGTGTTAAACTTCTGTACGTTTTCCAGAAGTATCTCTTTATTTTGCACATTAGCCAAAAAAAAATTCAACAAAAACAAAAGCTAAATTATGACTAGGATTATGGACAGTAAAATTACAGTTCAGTACTTCGTGTAACCCCCACGAGCATTCAGGAGAGCACGTACACGTCGAGGCATGCTGTTCACGAGATTTGCCAAGGTTTGGACAGGAATCGCTTGCCATGCAGTGACAATAGCCTGCTGCAATTCACGCACAGAGGCAGGCTGCTGGTCCAAGTTGTCGATTTGATGCGTTAATTCTGCCCACAAGTTCTCTATCGGATTCATATCCGGGGACATGGCAGGCCACTCCATATGCTCTACACCACGGCCAGCAAGAAAGTGTTGGATCATGCGAGCACGATGAGGCCGTGCATTGTCATCTTGGAAGACAAAGTTTCCTCGAAAGGCTGCACGAGCAAATGGAAGCAATGTTTCTTCCAGAATGACCCTGTACTTGAACTGGTTCAGGTTTCCATTCAAAACAACCAGGTCAGTTTTGCCCCCTGCATGAAAAGCAGCCCAAACGGTCACCCCACCACCTCCAGCTTGGACTCTTGGCACTATACCATCTTCGTTGTGGGCTTCATGCACTTGTCTGCGCACTCGGACGTGGCCATCTTGACGATAGACCAGAAATCTAGACTCGTCACTGAAGGTCACGTGAGTCCAGTGTCCTGGCTGCCATTGATGGTGCTCTCTCGCCCACTGCAATCGGCGCTGGCTGTGTTGTCTGGTCAGGCGTGGCTTTCTCAGGGGACGCCTGGCACGATAGCCTGCTTGAACCAGTCGTTGGTTGACTAGCCTTCTGGATACAGGCACATTTGTCAGTTGCTGCCACTCAGCCCTAAGCTGATTAGCTGACTTTGTACGGCCATTGCAGACTAACCGGTGCAGCTGGCGATCATCTCTCCTTGTGGTTCTGTGTGGACGTCCTGGCCTCGGTATTGGAGTAGGGACACCCCTCTGAGCATTTCGTTTCGGGATCATTGACACCTGACCTTGATTGGTGCCATACTGCCGAGCAATAGCACGCTGTTTCATGCCGGAATTTCGTAAAGCCACCACTCCATGACAAACAGCATTGTCAAGTTGACGGACCATCTCCAGAGGAAGCGGCAATAACTTTTGTAGACGTGCAGCAGTTGTTTTCCACTAATACAGAACGCAACAACCCTTATATACCCGATTGAGAAGCCAATCGTCAAATGTACCTGTCCTTACATTTTGTCACGCCACCTGTGATATAATCCTGTTATTGACTTCTTGCTGCGAAAGACAATCAGTGACATGGTTCTTTCAACAAAGACATCACCGAAGGGTAAAATAAACTCACCAGATTGATATACTGAGTTCAGAAATTAAACCCAAGTCAAGAAGAAAAAAAATTCCATATTAAATGCCAAGTCTGTATGTATAATGTGCTCTGGGGAGATGCTCTAAGGGTAAAAAGGGAGGAGGAAAAGAGGGAGAAGGAGGAAAAGGAGAAGAAGGAGATGGAAGAGAGGCAGAAGGAGGAGAATTAGAAAAAGGACAGGGAGGAATGGAAGACGATGAAGGAGGACTTGGAGAAAATGAAGGAGGACTTGGAGAAGATAAAGGAAGAAACAAGAGTTGCAGGGGTAACAGAGGAAGAGGAGGAAGTAGAGGCAACAAAGGAAGGGGTAGCAAAAGTATGGGCTGAGGCAGTTAAAGCAAGAGCAGAAGCAGAGGCAGCAAAGGAAAAATGGGAAGCAATACGAGCAAAGTTGGAAGCAAGGAGAGTAAGGGAAATAAGGGGAGCAAAAGCAAGGGAATAGGAGAAGAGGAAAGCAGAAGCAAAGGATGAGGAGTGAATACATAGAATTGGTAAAAACTAATTTGAAATTATTTAATTTCAAATTAAATAACCATTTATGTTTTTGAAATATACATGAGATTAATACTATGGCAGGTAATACCATTCCATCTTCCCACCACCAAATCTGTTTGTATTCCCTGACTTTGTATAGTTATATGATTGTCTTGACTCTTTGTCATACGAACCATCGCTATGCTACCATATAAGTTTTTACTTCCTAACTCATGTATTAGTTGATTACTAAGTGTGTTTCCACATACCGCATTATGGTCACCAACGGGTAATATTCTTCTTTACGGGACCAAATAAAATCTTGTAGGTCTTCCAAGTTTATTGAAAAGAACCAATTATACCCTAAATCAGGCATATCATACCCCCATTTATCAATTACCATATTAACAATATCCCCCTCTTTATAAAGATTGATTGTAAGTGGCACGTTAAATTTAATGCGAAAAGGGGTATGATCTGGAGAGCCGGGCGTTGTGACTGTAATTTCTACATTTCATAATTTTGTCATAACGTGTTGTTTTCTTTTGGGATATATATATTGTAATACATCACCTAATCTCACCAAGTCGTTGTTACCCGTGGGACTCGGATAAATTGATTAATTTATAACTATTTTTCATATTGAGATTTTTAGTTAGATCATATTTCTGTCGTTCGACCCGGGTCTTTGTATAATAATTTGATAAATCAACGGCCGTCTCTTGAGATCCCCTAAAGATAGAACCGTCTTTTCCAACGTAGGTCATTTTAAATAAGAGTAAAAATAATATCAGAAAAACTTTCATTATTGTTGAGGTGAAATAATACGTATAAACATAATTGGCCACAACATTTAGAATTTACTTCTTGGACTTGAAACGTTTGACAAACACTCTCCCCCTTCGGTAGGAAGTTAATTACTTCAAGAGGTGGTGGAAGTCCATCGCTATCGAAATAATATTTACCCCCGCCATTATAAATACAAGTCCAATGTGACCCATTCCCGCTATTATCTTCTAAATTAATTATAATATTCTTTGTATTTTTGGGCAACTTTGGTAATTCATCCCTCATACAAATACTTACGTTATCAAGGTTTAGCTGTTTACAATATTTACCGAGTTCTATATTTGACGTTGTATTCTTTCCAAAATGTTTAAACCACTCCTCCATTTTATTTTCGAAAATAAATTTTCTTTTTATTTAGGACTTCGCGTAGCTGATCTACAGTTGATTGTTAAAGAACTTCACGTAGGTGAATTCTGATGGATATAATTTCACCATTGAAAGGAACCATCTGGTGATCCTGATCGGTTATCTTAAAATTTACTTTAGAAATGGTTTTTCCTGACACGGGCAAATAGGTGAGATTCTTTGGCTCCATATTGAATTTATAACCTATTGGAGTTGAATAAGCGCTGAATGAAAATATTGTATTTGTTTTTGCTCCATAGTCATAAGCACCATCAACCAAATCACAGTGAATTAATATTGAATTTATACCTGAGGATATGTCAACGACGTTATCACTGACAAACGTATTATTATCCTCAAGCTTTTTTGCGGAGAAACCTAACATCTCGCAGAATGAATTAGTAATCGTGAAATCTATTTTATAATTATTTTCAAGTCTAATAGTTGATTTTGATGTATGTTTTTGAGTATCTATTTCGATATTTTTTGGTTCATCACCTTGTTCGCTCATAACACGTGAAATTTCTGAACATAGTACAGGTATCTCGTAAGCTCCGGGGGGGTACTTCTAATTTTTATATCCAGCTCCCGGATCATAACTAAACTTGTTATTCTTTTCTGTGATGTTAAACAAGGTATTATAGGCTTCCATAGACAATATTGCCGCTTCATATTCTTTTGTGGGATCAAGTTGTACCGGGTATTGGAATGGAGTCGTGTGATCGCTCGTTGTAAAATCAAATCTAAGAGTTGTGTTTCTCATTTTATTGTATGTGAGATGAAAGATCTTTGTATTGACATTTATTAATTATTTTCCTATTCATCAACTGATCTAAAATGGCTGATAATTCATTAAAACAATTGTTGTTTCCTGCCTCCTTACTACCTAACAGCAGTAATAGCCTATTAACTAATTGTGGTGAGTCGCTCGGAAGAAAAATAACACCGGAGTCTGAACTCAATCCAGGTTTATCTAAAGCATTAAGAATATCTTTTTCCTTCTCGTTTTTCTTACCTTTACCCCTAATATACCCCTCGTAATCAATCGCGTTTAACAACTCAATATATACCATATCTTCCTCTCTTTCCATATCAAGTGGCGCATCAAAATATTTTGAATCACCGAGTCTGGCGTTTCTATGTCCGGTGTGTGTGAGAAGAAACATGAATCTGGGGGTTAATTTAACATTTGGGTATCACTCAAAAACATTAACTCATCATTAAATACCAATACCGTCTCGTTAACAAGATGAAACGCTGCTGACTCTTCTTCTTCTGATGGAATGAGACCCGTTTTGGTTAATGTACCCCTTTTATATTCATTGTTTTTAGTGGCTTTCGCAACATAATTAGAAAGTTTATTTGTTTTCTCAAGGCCTCGGGATGATTGTGTTGTTTCTATATTTGTAAGTTCTTGATTCGCTAGTTCCTCCAACTCTCGCAACTCCTGTTGTTGTTTGGAAGTATGTATATGTTATCGTGGGAACTTGACCTGATAGGTCAATCAAATCAGGCACTTCCTGTTTTTGGGTTGGGGAATATTCTGTCGCAGGAAGTTGAATCGAAACCCCATTTTGTACGGAAGATTTTAAAAGAGGTTTAAAAAACTCCTCTTGTTTTCTTTCAAATACGTCTTCACCTAATAGCTTTTGTCTCCGTTTCTTCCTTATTCCCTCCCGTTGTTTCACAATTTTTGAAAGTAATTGTTGATGTTCCTTAAATTTTCTTGCTCGTTCTTCAGCATTCATTTTATTTATGTAAATAAATTATTAGTTATTATATCATCTTCTTTAACAACGATATATTTATATTTTTCAGTCGTACGTTTCATATGGTCCTCAAAATCCTTTTTACGACTAGTGTAGGAGCATTTGGAATCCCGTGGGCATTTAATGGTTAAAGCAAACCACCTATCTAATTATCTTTATTAGACCCCAACCAACCACAAAATACTTGGTGGCCATCTCAAATATGTGTAGAACACCATTTTATGACGTCATCAAGATGGCCGCCATGAAAACGATGCTTGAAATCAGATTTTCAGCCATAACTTTGAAACTACTCAACTAAATTTAATGATGTTGGGCTCAAAATGCTCAGAATGATGCTGCAGAGATATCTATACTGTTTGCACATAATATTCTACCAACAAAAAATAAAATTTGTGTCAAAAATGAGTATATTTTGTATTTTTGTATGTATTAAAATATAGTACTATACTGGAAAGATAACATGAAATGATTTTGTTTTTATAACTGAAATTTATTGACAAAATATATTTTAAATGCAACTACATAAGAACAGCTCTTGGCGCAAATACTATACAAGAAAATATAGTCGGTAATGTGTACCCAGTATTCCCTATTGGAGGTGGGAGAAAGGGGTTCATAAACGTCGGGAGATGGAGCTGGACGTCCCACTCCCTCCATGCATTATACTAATATATTTGTCCAATCAATTGAGACATATACATAGAGATGTATGAACATTTAATAAACGGATTTACTCTAAAACATTGCATTTCCCAAGTCAAGCCTAGCCTTCAGTCTAGACTGATAAGCATAACAGAATGTGGGGGGTGAACTAATAACTCAGAAACATGTTAGATCAGTTCATCCTCCGTGTCTTCATCATCCTCACTGGCTGTATCCACTTCCATATTTTCACAATCATCAACACAATTACAAAGTTCAGTGCATTTTAGTCGTGCATTTCTGCACTTGCAATGCCTTGTAGCACCACACTTCGTAGTAGCACAGCCACACTTTATCAAGTGAATTACTGACTCAGGTGCTGGGAGTTGTGTAGATGTTATTTCCACCCAGTGCCCATTGACCATATCCCAACCATAATCCCAAGGTGATGGAATGTTGACATGGACATTTTTGTCATTGTTCCAGATCATTGCTTGGTAATGTGCTCTCAAGATTGAATGTTTCAGTGCATCCTTTCTTGGTGGAAGTTTTTCAGACTGGGCTTGTTTCTTCTTGAATAACCACCACCTCAAGTCTTTTACCTCATCTATCTGTGTTTGAGGAAGAAACAACTGGCATACATACTGCTCCAGTGCCTTCATAGTGTCCTCTGTTGGTTTGAGAGTCTTGCCTAAATTGCTAAAGGCTGAAATGGTTTCTTCACTGGAGTTCTGAAATACCTTCCAGCATGTTAGCTTTCCCTTGCCTGCAAAGCCACCAGTAATGTCCGCTCCTGTAAAGGAGTGGAATCCAGGAAGGGCAGCAACTCTGTTACTGCCAAGAGCATCACATATTGGTCCTGGAGGAATTGATCTGTGCTTGTCTTTAGCTCCTGTTATGAATGACGAATCTTTACATAATTCTGGGTAACGTAATTCTGGTTTACATAATTCTGAGCAAGGATAAGAACATCAGTGTCCGGTGAATTAATGTCTATCCTAGTAGCTCCACGAGCTGTTGCATCAAGGACGTGCAGCAGTAACTTTGTGTCAGCCTCTTCCTGTTCACTTGCCAGGTAGCTCATGTCCTTGTGTGTTGCTTCACATTTGTCTCCGCAGGCCACAACAAGCTTCATTCCATTTTTGGTGCCTTGCTGAAGAGATTTTTGTGCCAGGTAGTTTGAGAGCTCCATGTTTGTGTTTGTATGAGAGAATAGTTTCTTTAGGGGCGCTTGTGCAATGTTTGTATTGTCCATTATGTGGTAAGCAACTGGTTGAGTGCCATCTTGCCTTCTTTCTCGCTCAGCTGTTTTCAATGACTGGGAGACATCATATCTGTCAAATACCAGATGCGCTTCATCATATTTCTGTTGGTTGAACTCGTTAAAGACAAGTGTTGTGAAGTAAAGTCCGAGATCTGAACACAGCTTTATCCTTTCTGGCTTCGGCATCGATTGAACTTCTGCCATGGCATCTATAAGGGCAACCTTCATTTCTGTGATTGGGTGCTCAGCTACTTCAGCATTTACCTCTGGTAAGGCTTTGGGGGCATCTTCAACGATTTTCATAAGGTTGCTCTTCGCTGAACAGTGCGGCATTGTGCCATCTGCAGCAAACAGAGCCCTTGGCAGGACTAAAAATTCATGTTTCCCAATTTCGCATGCTAGTTGACTTTGACACAACTAGCATGCGGGCAAAGAGTGATCGGTCTTCCTGAAGTTCAACTATTTTCTGTCCTGCTTTGACTGCTACTTTTTCCCCAGCGTGTTTCCATGTTTGTAGCTTTCTCTTCTTCATCGAATCCCAGAGATTTACTTCACCAGTTGTGATTCTCTTTGACACAAATTCATCAAACAGATCCTGGCCAATTTCATTCCTGTTGCAGAGGTCATTCTTGATATTCTCTGGCAAGACTGCTTTTGTAGCAAAGTTAAATAGATCATCACAGTCTTCAGTGAATGGATTTGTAAAACCCTCAGAGTTTGGACAAGATTCTGGATATTTGTCTCTTGTCGCTTCAGTACAGCCTCTGAAAGCTCATGATGCGATGATGATGTCTGGGAAGACAATCCTGCCATCTGCTGGGCATTTTTTGAGAGTCTGGCTAGTTCTGGAGAAATGAGAAAAAACTTTGCACGAGCACAAGGATTTAAGGTAATTCCTACTCGTCCTCCCGCCACTTTCATTGACCGGTTGATTTGTTCCAGAGCATGATCTGCTCCAATTGCACAGAAAGGCACATTGGCATTTTTGTTCACAACCCAGTTTCCTTGCATGAATTCCTCATATATCTCTGGATTTGAATCCTTTGTGCGTTCCATGTCTGCTAGATATAAGGGCATCATTCGTGCATAGTTTAGTTTGTCATGTGCGAAGTATTTGACAAATGCTTTGAGGGCTGTCAGGTGCAATTCCCAGTCTCCTGTTCGAACAGCTCTGATAATCACTGCCATCTCCATTACCATCTGCATGTACTGCTGCATCACTTTGTATGGTGGATAACAGGCGTTGTCCTCATCAAATTGAGCTAGTTGTTCAATGAGGTTCAGAGATTCAATGGTAGCCATCATTTCATCATGGGCAAAACCAATTTGTTGCCGATCTCCACCTGCACATGCTTTATCGAGTTGTTCTCCTTTTAATATAATCTGATCATACAGATCACTGTGTGATTCGAAGAAACTGTCTCCATAGAGCATGAATAGTGCTTGCAGAGTGACCATGTGTGCTTCTACACCTCTCTTCACATGTTTACCTTCGAGGATTTGGTTGACAGTCACTGGCCCATACAATAAATAAATACAATAATAATAATACTTTAAAGTATTTAAAAATATATATTTTTATACTGTGTATGTTTACAGAATTATTTATGGGATGTTTCTTGACTTTTTGATTGTCTAGGAACATGGAAAACATCTACATTGTTGGTCACAAAAAGCACCTGAAACAACAACAAAAACAAATTAAAATATGTATTTTTCCTACATTTTTTATATTTGTAATATGTTTAGGTAGTGTGATGTACAGAAAACAGTATAAACAGTTCAGTAGCTTCATTCTGAACATTTTGAGCCCAACATCTTTAAATTTGATTGAGTAGTTTCAAAATTATGATTTTAAGCATCGTTTTATGGTGGCCATCTTGATGACGTCATAAAATGGTGTGCTACACGTTTTTGAGATGGCCACCAAGTATTTTTTAGTTGTTTGGGGTCCAATAAAGATAATAATAAGATAGGTGGTTTGCTTTAACCATTAAATGCCCACGGGACCTTTTTTACGACCATATACCCCCCATATACTACCATATACCCCCCATGCTGTTGCATCAAGGACTATACGTCCTTGATGCAACAGCTCGTGGAGCTACTAGGATATACCAGATAATCCTTGCCCCCCCAGCTCTCTCTGGGCTCTGTCCCGCAAATATTCCTACAGGTCGCACAAGATCTGCCTGCAACCCTCTTATGGTTAAACTGCCAAAATCAAGACTCTCTGCTCACCTTCACTCTTTCATTCCTCTTTTCTCCCGCCTCTGGAACAAACTCCCTCACTCTCTTCAATCCCACTCCACCCTCCAGGTCTTTAAAACAGCTGTTCACCACCATCTCTTATCTTCCCCCATCCAAAACCTTGATCTTTTCTACCCCTGCTAATTTCACCCCAATCCCCTTTTTGAAATACCAACTTCTGTCCTGGAAGTCCTTGGTGTCCTTGTGCTTTATACTTCTCCCTCCCCCCCCCCCCTTCCCATGCCTCCTCCCCCCAGGCCCTCCCCCTTCCACACATCTCCCTGCTCTCGGATGTTGTGTTTGTGTGCTTCCCCTTTTCTCCCCATCTTGTCTTCCGCTCCCTCTTTTTGTGTATTTTGTTTGTCTGGTCGATTTGTTTGTGAAGTAAATGTTAGCTCTTTCACGAGCCTCGATTCAGTATACAACAACAACAAAAAAAATAAAAAAAAATACAACCTGACTATCAACCAACCGTCTAATTGTGTTAAATATATCTTGAAATATTTTGAAAATGGGTTCGGCCATTTTATATACCCTGACCAAAAAAATTGGGAAAATCATGAAATGTGACAAATCAGAAATTTTGAAAATCAATTTTTTTATTTTTATAAAATTGTGAAATCTGAAAATTTGGAAAATTGGGAAAATCGAAAAAATGTGAAAATTGGAAAATAAATAATTAATTGGTCACTTCCGGTTTGTGGTGGGTCACTTCCTGTTTTTGAGTTGAGTCAGTTTCGGTTTGGGGATAGGGGGGATGTGGGGAATGTGGTGAGGGTGGGGAGGGTGGCCTGGTCTGGAACCTATCGTATACATCTACTCGCGCGGAGCACGCCGAGTCACACTAGTTGCAAATAATTAATCTGACGTAATCCATAAGTTTGTGTGTATAATCCTCTGTGTTTTGTTGAGTTTTGTGCACCCGTCATGATTGTATAGTATATAGGCTTATTAAAAGCTGATATATTTAATTCTTTGATTTTTGTTCTGTGTTCTTGCTCTGCCACGAGCCTTCATGGTGTATAAAACAAATCCAGTACTCTTTTTGTTTGCATATTTGTCCTGCTTCGTGTTGTTTATTAATATAGTGCCACAAGTGCGTGAAGGTTGCCATGCATGCAGCGACTGTTGTTGATACAGGTCCCAGCGGAGTGTTTCTATGCATGTCCGCACATTACGACATCATCTTGTTTCACTGGCAACGTAGTTCTCCCAAAAACGTCTGTTTGCGGTATTGAACTCCAAACACCATTCATGTTTGATTCAAATCAGGACGTTTGATTGAACTGGAAGTGAATCAAAGTGTCTTGTACCTTCATCCAATTGTCTACCATTGGAAAGGTAATCATCAATTTACTTGGTTGAAAAAAAACTGTTGGCATGGTTACGTATTCTATTTGAACATGCGTGAAGATGAGTGGGGAGGAGGGTAGATAGGGGAGGGTGAGGGATATGGGGGAGGGAGAGGAGTGTGGGAGAGACAGGGAAGTGGGGGTGGGAGTGGGGGAGGAAAGAGAGAGGGGAAGGGGATCCTATACTAGATTTTCCCATCACTTGGGACGGGTACTCTTCCTTGTATGTATGTATGTATGTATGTATGTATGTATGTATATGCATATATATACATATGTATATGTATGTGTGTATATATATATCGAGTTGTATATATATATCGAGTTTTTTTTTAATAAACAGGAATTAAATTCCTGCGTAGGGCTATTGTAAAAAAAATTCCGACTCAACCCAGGACTCGAACCAGGGACCTCCGTCACTTTTGCGGTGACAGCCCACTGCGCTATTGAGCCAACAGAATCTCCTCAGAAATTTTCCACACTTAACACCGAGCTTTATAAAGGCCGATGTCTAACGTGCCTGCTAGGCAGACCCCGGATGTGAGCGTAAGTATATGTATGCGTATGTACGTGTATGCAAGTATATGTAGAAGTGCATTGGAGATTAACTCATCCACAATTTTTTAATAAACAGGAATTAAATTCCTGCGTGGGGCTAGTGTGAAAAATTCTGACTCAACCCGGGACTCGAACCAGGGACTCGAACCAGGGACTCGAACCAGGGATCTCCATCACTTACGCCGTGACAGCCCACGAACCAGGGATCTCCATCACTTACGCTGTGACAGCCCACTGCGCTATTGAGCCAACGAAATCTCCTCAGAAATTTTGCACACAACACTGCGAGCTTTTTAATGGCCGATGTCTTACGTGCCTGCTAGGCAGACCACGGATGTGAGCGTAATTATATGTATGCAAGTATATGTAGAAGTGCATTGGAGATGAACTCATCTACAATTTTTCTAATAAACAGGAGGGAAGAGATAAAGAGGAGGGAAGGGGATCCTATACTGGATTTTCCCATCACTTGGGATGGGTACTCTTCCTCGTATGTACAGTCACATGAAAAAGTAAGTACACCCCATGTAAAGTTTTGACTTTTTCAACATATTTCAACATACAGCTATTTGATCTTCATTTCAACAATATTGATAGATAAAGGTGATATAATATAACAAATATCATGAAACATTTACATTTTGTAGTCCATTGTATAATTTAAATAAACATAAATGCAAATTTCGCATGTGGAAAAAGTAAGTACACCCTTGGCTCTAATAGGTGGTATTGCCCCCTTTGGCAGAAACAACCTCAAGTAGGCGTTTCTTATAACTATCTGCCAGTCTCTGACATCGACTGGGAGAAATTTTTGCCCACTCCTCCATGCAGAATTCTTTCAGCTGTGCGATGTTTGAGGGGTTTCTTGCATGCACAGCTCGTTTCAAATCCCCCCACAGCATCTCGATGGGATGTAGATCCAGGCTTTGACTTGGCCATTCCAGAACCCTCCATTTCTTTCTTTTCAGCCATTCCTTGGTGGATTTACTGGTATGTTTAGGGTCATTGTCATGTTGCAAGGTCTACCTTCGGTTCAGCTTCAACTTTCCGACAGATGGCCTCACATTATCCTCAAGCACCCTCTGGTACAATGAAGAATTCATAATGGATTCTATGATGGTGAGCTGCCCAGGCCCTGATGCAGCAAAGCTGCCCCAAACCATAATATTTCCACCACCATGCTTTACAGTTGGTATCAGGTTCTTGTGGTCAAATGCTGTCTTTGGTTTTCGCCAAACATGTCTTCTGGTACTGTGCCCAAATAGCTCTACCTTTGACTCACCTGTCCAGAGCACATTGTTCCTGAAGTGCTGGTCTTTGCCTAGGTGTTTATTGGCAAACTTTAGTCTTGCCCTGATGTTCTTTCTGGACAGCAAAGTTTTCCTCCTGGCACACCTCCCATGTAGATCAAATTTGTGCAGCCTCTTTCTAATGGTAGACTCATGCACTTTGACATCAACAGCGGCAAGAGCTACCTGTAGGTCCCGTGATGACATTCTGGGGTCCTTAGAGACTTCTTTCAGCATCTTGCGGTCTGCTCTCGGGCTGAACATGCTGGGACGGCCTGGCCTGACCAAGTTGGCAGTTGTTTGGAATCTTCTCCATTTGTAGATGATCTTCCGGACAGTCGAATGATTGATTTCAAATTGTTTGGAGATCTTTTTAAATCCCCTCCCAGACTCGTAGGCATCTATAACCTTCTTTCTGAAGGCCTCAGAGAGCTCTTTTGATCTAGGCATGGTGACGCCGCACACTTCAACAACAAAGAGCAAACCAAACAATGTCTGAGGTTTAAATAAGACAGGTTCCTCCAAGATCCTCTCTAATGATGTTCTAATCATTTGCACCTGAGCAGGTGCACCTGATTCTAATTTTAGGTATTTGAAGTAGTGATAAATGTAGGGGTGTACTTACTTTTTCCACATGTGAAATTTGCATTTATGTTTATTTAAATTATACAATGGACTACAAAATGTAAATGTTTCATGATATTTGTTATATTATATCACCTTTATCTATCAATATTGTTGAAATGAAGATCAAATAGCTGTATGTTGAAATATGTTGAAAAAGTCAAAAACTTACTACTTACTTTTTCACGTGACTGTATATATTCTATTGTTCTTAACATAACATAGGCTCGGTCTGGCCAATTGTATCACCAGGACAATTTCTACGATGACTATGACTACTTCTTTAATGGACGCATGTGTCCCCTTCTTGGGAGGTAGGCCGAGGAACGTTTTTCAACTAGGTCTCACAAACCAGATAGCCAGATCTGTAGTTTGACTGGAAGTGATTTGGGCAGGAATTTGTAATTTGTTCAGGGTGCCGGCAATAACTCACCTACTCATTATCATATAAACCAAGGAATCTTTAACATTCACCACCTAATGATAGCTAAGGGTACACCCGGTTTAACATCCATTCAGAGGGACGACATACTCTGATGCAGTGCCTTGTCTGTGAAACACCAATTGGGCAGTTTATAGTCAGGTCGAGAATCAAACTCAGACCAGACCGCTCCAGGCCTGCTACTTCTGCAAGTCGGCACCAACCGGTTGGACTAACTGATTGGTTAAGTTAACAGTAAATGATTGGTTAAGTCAACTCCCAAAAGAGATTACACAGCCAGTCAGTGAAAGTCAGCAAGTTTAAAACCCACTAATTTATTATCCTCATTTCTCACTCCATAAAACATACATCGAACAAAGTGTAAAACCTCCTCCAATAAGTGCTCAAGCATGTACTATAATCATGGAAGAAAATTTGGGATTACAAAGAAACACCAATGAATAATGCAAGTCAGACAGAGTAGGACGAATCAAAGTGCAAATACAAAATAGCAATGTGCACAGAAAGGGTCTTCGGTGAACAAGCGGTAGCAAATTAAGAAGACTAAGAAGGGAAGGAGGAAGAAGAAGAAGGAAGGAACTGATTTGTTTGCAGGGCTGTTTTTGCTTCATGGCCTTTAACCGATAACCTGTAGTCACTGCATTCATTTTCTGTTTAGCTTTTCAGTTGCTGGCTCTGGGCTTGTGCTCTGCTCTCCAGGTGGTGGCTGCGGACGGGCATGGAAAGTTGTGGTTGTGGCTGTGATTGGGTCTTGGGCTGCAGAGGGAGGCAGAAAAGACAGAAGCAAACTACAGGGGCTTTACATATGCTGGTTTCTTTCATTCTCTTTCTCCCCGTACTTGTTTCCATTTTGTTAAAAAGTGATTTATTCTCCAACTCCGTTCCTATCTATGTTCAATTGCATCGTCATAAAAAACACGAAACATATGTGACGTCATAACACAGAAATTACTATTGTCTGTGAAACAGGTCATAAAATTTGGGTCATAAAAAACACGAAACATATGTGACGTCATAACACAGAAATTACTGGAAATGACATAAGGGTATAAAATGAAGTTAAAATTATTTCATCAGAACCTCATCTACCACTTATGAGGTTTTGAAAGATACCTTAGTATTTCAATTGAGATTTTTTTTATCTATGTCTCCGCCGACGAAGTCGGGTTGTCCTTCCTTACGGCTGTCCGTCCATCCATCTGTCCGTCCGTGATAGGTTTTCGTCCGTCCTCCGTCCACGATAACATGAGAATGGCTGAAGGGATCCAAGTCAAACTTGGTACAGGTATGTATATTGATCAAAAGATGAAGTGCTTACATTTTTGGGTCACGAGGTCAAAGGTCATGTCAGGTAAAACCCCTTTTTAATGCGATAACTTGTGAACCAGTAATGGAATTTTGACCAAACTTGGTTTCAGCATATATTATGATGCAAAGATGAACCGATTCGAGTTTGGCATCAAAAGGTCAAAGGTCAAAGGTCAGAGGTCATATCAAGTAAAAATATGATATTTGAGAACAGCTGAAGGGATATAAATCAAACCATGATGTAATGATGTGGGCAGAGGCATATCGGTTGATGTTGCAACGTGAAAGCTCTTACACGAGCCTCGATGTTGTATACAGAAAAGAAAAAAAAGAGTGCCGTTTCAGTTCCATTTTAAATGACATTGGAGATCACAGTTCACACTCGCACTTCCTTCCATCCATCCCTCTTCCTCTTCAGCTTAAGTAACCAACTCAAAACCAGAGGGATCGAATGATAACCCAGGATGTATTATTTTACCATGTCTGTGAGCACATTCACTTTCATCCTCATCTCACTCGTCCATGAACCTTAATTTTGTATTTTGTTTTTAAAGCTCCTGATAATCCAATTTTCAAACAACCATTGCACACAAGAGGGCGAAATTCAACAACACACGGCTCTTTTGAAGATCTCAAAAGGCTAACCTCATTTAAAGGTATCAAATCATTAGAGCGAGGGAATATTTTTCACAAAATTCAGATGACACCTGGCTGACCACCGCCCAAAAGGAACGGCATCCTTATTGATGCGAAGCGTCAGGATGAATGTTTATAGTTGTGTCCGGAATCGAACCCACACTAGACAACTCAAAGGTCTCTTTGAGCTATTCCATCAGCCATTCCCCAATAATGGAAATGCCCAAGGCTTGCTGATTTTAAGATTCTGAACTCGTGTCAAATCTCGTGAAAAAAAACCTGTCTTCACTAATATACGCATGCACACAGTGTTGGATTTGAAGAGCTAATTGAGCTCACTCCGTGGTCTTCCTTAAACTTGGCAGGTGGCATCATCCCCTAGGCCGCTAATTACCGGTGTCGAAAGGGCAAAAACAACACTGGAAAGGTTGAAGAGAGAAGGGTGGAAGAGGAATTGGTGAAAAAAGGGTGTGTGGGGGTGTTTTAGGGGGGTTGGGGGGGAGGGATTTGGGCAACTTGCTCATTATAAGTGGTAACTTAATGAAGGTGTATACTATTTGATGAAGGGAAAAAAACCATCAACTTGATTATAATAACCACTCGGCTAATGTACTGATGAAAATTAATTTGGGACAAGTACTGTCCTTGATTTGTATAATGGCTGTACTGCATGAGTGGAAAAAACATTTTCCATTCCACTTTATATGTAACATTTCTTTTGGCCTCCGACTCTTTTGGAAATTTTGAATCTGACTCCCACCCCCTTTGCCTTCTATACCCACGATGTACACACCATCTTGCACCCTGACCCTCTTTTGAATATGTATGACAATTGATGACCTCTTACCACATTCCAGACAAGCAACAGCTGCGTCCTTCTTAGGGGATGTACAGACAAGAAGCTAGTCAGAAATACAGAACACGTGTTGCTAAAGTTAGTCTCACAACCTTACTCTGACACTCTAAAGATTTGTTCATGGTCCCTTCGTCTTCAGTGACCAACCTCAGGAAGAAGTTCAGTTCAGTTCTTTGAGCTCACAAGCATCACCTTGTTATGTCTTAATGTTATGTCTTGTCTTAATCAACGCGAGCTGATGACTCGCGCTTACTGGGAATTCCTCGTTCGTGGGACACTGTCTCAAGCCCCAGTCCCCATCACGGATGGGGCTCAGCGGTTTACCCGAGCCTGACGGCAAAGGGCAAGGTACACGCCGGCCCGTCCAGTGCATGTAGCGCGCATGCGGCCCCGACATCGAAGGGCATTAAACGTTCATCAAACATTAAACGTTCATTAAACATTAAACGTTCATTAAAGGATTACGAAACGAAAAACATTACGAAATTACATTCACACCGTCACGTCAAACACTACCGTGAACACATACATCGTCACAACATCGTCACAATGAGAACATCGTCACAATGAACGTTATGTGATCGCGAATGTTATGTGGGAGTCCAAACCTGAGAATGCTGGAGACCAAAGCTGAAATTGGGAAAACTAAATAGCCTATTTTACTCCTGGAGATCCCAGGATTACCCACCCAAAATATCTTTGCGATCGGTTCAGCAGTTTTTACGGTACCTTCGAACAGACAGACAGACGGACATTTGGTGAATTATAGTAAGATCATCACAATGAGAACATCGTCACAATGAACGTTATGTGAACGCGAATGTTATGTGGGAGTCCAAACCTGAGAATTCTGGAGACCAAAGCTGAAATTGGGGAAACTAAATAGCCTATTTTACTCCCAGGGGTCCCAGGATTACCCACCCAAAATATCTTTGCGATCAGTTCACCAGTTTTTACGGTACCTTCGAACAGACAGACGGACATTTGGTGAATTATAGTAAGATAATCTCGAAAGATTTTAATTTTTATTACCAGCATGTGCTATTTGACACAAAGTAAATACATTTTTCCTGTGTTATTGTAATAAAATGCATAATTTGGGGAGCATGATTAATGTATTTTAACTTTTTAAATTAATTTATTTTGTTTTGTTTTGTTGATTTTCCGAATTTCTGTAATAATCTCGAAAGATTTTAATTTTTATTACCAGCATGTGCTATTTGAAACAAAGTAAATACATTTTTCCTGTATTATTGTAATAAAATGCATAATTTGGGGAGCATGATTAATGTATTTGTACTTTTTTAATTTATTTATTTTGTTTTGTTTTGTTGATTTTCCGAATTTCTGTAATAATCTCGAAAGATTTTAATTTTTATGACCAGCATGTGCTATTTGACACAAAGTAAATACATTTTTCCTGTATTATTGTAATAAAATGCATAATTTGGGGAGCATGATTAATGTATTTGTACTTTTTAAATTTATTTATTTTGTTTTGTTTTGTTGATTTTCCGAATTTCTGTAATAATCTCGAAAGATTTTAATTTTTATTAACAGCATGTGCTATTTAATACAAAATAGATATATTTATCCTGTATTATTGAAATAAGACGCATAATTTGAAACACTTTGATTAATTGATTGAATATTTAATTTTTGTAATGCTATATATTAAACCATTTTTAAGTCCTCCTCGTCTCGACTTGTGCCCCGCCCCCTGTATCTCGTTTTTCTTCCGCCTCTGCTCCTTCTTTCTCAAATCCACGTTCTCGCTTGGAGACTTTTCCCAGATTGTTTTTCATGGTTTTCATGGTTCTGTTTGGATATTGTTGGAATATGTTTAAACCGCAGCCGTGATGCTGACGCCGCACTCCCCCCCCCCCCCAACCCCAGAATTTCCATGTTTTAAACGTTTCCCAGTGTGTACCCTGGTCAGAATAGGTACACCGTATCCCTGCGTGTCGTAAGAGACGAATAAGAGGGTTGGCGTCAGGAAGGGCATCCGTCCATGAAAACATTGCCTCAAAAAGAGAACCATGACAATTACAAGTACATATGGGCAGGGTGCAGCCCGAAGTGGAGATCGGTTTCTGAGGTTTGGGACATGGAATGTAGGGACAATGACAAGGAGATCAGGAGAAGTGGTGGAAGTATTGGTCAGAAGAAGAGTGGACATATGTTGTGTACAGGAGACGAGATGGAAGGGAAGTGGTGTGAGAATGGTGAAGGGTAGGCAGGGAAAGAAATACAGGTTTGTGTGGCAAGGGTGCCTGGAGGGCGTGAATGGTGTTGGTGTCCTGTTTTCTGAGGAGTTTGTAGACAGTGTGGTGAGTGTGACTAGAGTGAGTGATAGGTTGATGATGGTGAAAATGATGATTGGAAAGCTCTTGGTGAACGTCATCTCGGGATATGCTCCGCAGGTTGGTCGAAGCGATGAAGAGAAGGACAAGTTCTGGTGTGCGATAGAGAAGCTCATGGAAAACGTGAAAGATGAGGAAGTTGTTGTGGTAGGAGGAGACCTGAATGGACATGTGGGAAGGAGTATCGATGGTTTTGAGGGAGTTCATGGGGGTTACGGATATGGTGTGAGAAATGGAGAAGGTGAAATGATTTTGGAGTTTGCTGATGGAGCTGATTTGTTGATTTGTAATACTCAGTTCCAGAAAGAGGATAATAAGCTTGTTACATACATGTCAGGTGGGTCGACGACAACCGTTGACTACCTGATGGTGCGTAGGCGAGATAGGGGGCACCTCCGGTACACAAAGGTGATCCCGGGGGAGGAGGCTGTTTCACAGCACCACTTGGTTGTCTGCGACATAAGGGTGAAAGGTGCGAGGAGAGCTCGGCGGGTGAAGTACCAACCGAGAATGAAGGTGTGGAGGTTGAAAGAGGTGACAGTAAGGGAGGCATTAAAAGAGAGGCTGAGTAGGGTAGAGGATGATGTGGTTGAGCTTGAAAGTGGTTGGATGTCAATGAAAGCTAGTCTGTTGGGAGCCGTTGGTGAAGTATGTGGATGGACAAAAGGACCACCGAGGCACTCGGAAACATGGTGGTGGGATGATGAAGTTGGAAAGAGGACTGACAAGAAGAGGAAGAAGTTCAAGGAGTGGCAGGAGGCGAAGGGTACGGGAGCAGAAACAGCAGAGCATGAAAGTTATAAGGCAGCCAGGAAGGATGCAAAGAAAGAGGTAGCAAAGGCGCAGGAGGCATGTCGGAAAATGTTCGGAGAACGCTTGGATTCGGAAGAAGGTCAGAAAGCAGTATTCAGGATTGCAAAGCAGATAGCGAAAGAGAGGTGTGATGTGATGGGGGTGAGTTGCTTGAAGGATGAAGTGGGACAAATCGTTGTCGACCCAGATGGAATTAAAGGAAGATGGAAAAGATATATGGAAATGCTGTTGAATACAGAGAATGAATGGGATGGCAACATCGAGAGTAACCCAGTTTTAGGACCGGCAGAGAAGATAACTGAGAAGGAAGTTGAGGAAGCGATAAAAGCAATGAAGAGTGGAAAAGCGGAAGGGCCGACGGGAGTTGTGGGAGATATGTTGAAGGCAGCAGGAAGTTGGGGTGTGAAGAGAATGACAGAGATCTGTAATCTGGTGGTGAAAGAAGGCCGCATTCCAGTGGATTGGGAACTGAGTACCCTTGTCCCTCTATACAAGGGGAAAGGTGACCCTCTGGAGTGTGGCTCGTACCAAGTGATAAAGTTATTGGAGCATGGAATGAAGGTATTGGAAAGGGTGTTGGAGAGGAGGATAAGGAATAAAGTGAAGATCGACGAAATGCCGTTTGGATTTATGCCAGGAAGAGGAACGACAGACGTGCTTTTCATTGTGAGGCAGTTGCAGGAGAAGTACATGGAGAAGAGGAAGAAGTTGTTTCTTGGGTTTGTTGATCTGGAGAAAGCATTCGATCGGGTTCCACGCAAAGTATTGACATGGGCATTGAGGAAGTTAGGAGTGGAGGAATGGTTGATCAGAGTAGTGATGGCAATGTACAAAAGAGCGCGCACAGCTGTAAGGACGAAGGACGGGAACAGTGGTGAGTTTGAGGTGAAGGTGGGAGTGCATCAGGGGTCGGTACTAAGTCCACTACTATTTGTAGCTGTGATGGAGGTGCTGGCTCAGAACGTAAAGGAGGGTTTACCGTGGGAGTTGTTGTATGCAGATGATCTGGTGTTGATTGCGGAAAGTATGGATGGACTGAAGGAAAAGATGAACAAGTGGAAGGAATGTACGGAGACAAAAGGTCTGAAGGTGAATATCGGAAAGACGAAGGTGATGGCAAGTGGTAAAGCATGTGGTGGGGTGGAAAGAACTGGGAAGTGGCCGTGTGCTGTGTGCAGAAAGGGTGTCGGAGTGAACTCCATTCAATGTACAATGTGCGCTGAGTGGGTTCATCAAAAATGTAGTGGTCTGAGAGGGTCATTTTCCAGTGTGGCAGCTACATTCAAATGTAAGGTGTGCACAGAGGGAGCTGCAGATGGAGGAAATGTTGAGTTGGATCTTGGAGACGGCGTGAAGCTGGAAGGTGTGAAAACATTTTGCTACCTCGGAGACATGCTGAATGGAAAAGGTGGATCTGACTCGGCAACGGTTGCTCGAGTGAGATGTGCATGGAAGAAGTTTCGAGAACGGAGTGGCGTGCTGATGAGGAGGGGAGTGTCGCTGAAGCTGAAGGGAAAGGTGTATGCTGCATGTGTGAGAAGTGTTATGATTTATGGGAGCGAGACATGGGTAATGAACGTAGAGCAGCAACGAAGGCTGGAAAGGGTGGAAATGCGAATGGTTCGATGGATGTGCGGAGTATCGTTGAGAGAGAGGAAGACAAATGATGAATTGCGAAAGATGATGGGAATATTGACTGTGATTGATGCTGTGAAGAGGAACAGGTTGAGATGGTTTGGTCATGTGTAGAGGAAGGATGAAAGTGACTGGTTGAGAAGAGTGATGGAAATTAATGTAGAAGGAAGTAGAGGACGGGGAAGACCGAGAAAGACTTGGCTAAAGATGGTGGAAGAAGAAATGCGGGCAAGGGGGTTAACAAGGAGAGATGCAGAAAATAGGGCAAAATGGAGAAGATTGTCATGGGGACCACAAGGCTAACCCCTGCTCTAGCAGGGAAAATGGCCTTCAAATGCATGTTGTTGTTGTTTTGTTTTGTTGATTTTCCGAATTTCTGTAATAATCTCGAAAGATTTTAATTTTTATTAACAGCATGTGCTATTTAATACAAAATAGATATATTTATCCTGTATTATTGAAATAAGACGCATAATTTGAAACACTTTGATTAATTGATTGAATATTTAATTTTTGTAATGCTATATATTATACTAAAGCGCGGCGTTACGCGCGCTGCTTGCGAGCAAGGAGGAAGCGGACAAGCAGTAACATATAAACGTCTTTATTGTAAGAGCTCACTGTAACACTGGCCCGCTCCGGGCTGGGCGCCCGGTGTATATCATGAGGCCACGCCTACCCCTCGGGCGTGGCCACCGCCCACTTGGTGCGCGGGATGATGTCACCACGCCAGTGGGTTTTTGTGTCCGCCACACGCACCCCCCCAGAATTCCCGCGCACCTGGAGGGCCAGTTTGCGGGGCAGACGAATGACCTGGCCGAAGCGCCCCCTGGCGATCGGCGGCGTCCGGGGTGCAGGGATGCCAGGTGGGATGCCCCTGGCTGCCCCTGGGATGGGTGCAGGACCGGGGGGCGGCGTGGCGGCGGGGCTGGGCGGTGCCGGGGGTCCGCCCGCAGGAGGGCATCCCCGACGTGGGGGTCGGGCCACTGGCGGTGGATGGTCCACATCGAGGTGGGCCGGCTTGAGGCGGTCTACCGAAACGTGGTCAGGAGTACCGCCGATGTCCAGGGTGAAGTGCTTCGCCCCGGTCTCCAGCACGCGGAAAGGCCCATCGTACGGGGGCCGCAGTGGTGTCCGACGGGCATCGTGCCGGACGAAGACGTATTCCGGGGCGACGTGCGTCGGTGGGTGCCCGTGGCATGCCGTTGGCACCGGGGCGAACCTCTGGGCGGTCTCTTGCAGAGCGGAGCGCTGCTGTGCTGCGGACCATGGTGCGGTGGAGTCGGGGAGGAATTCCCCAGGCACCCGCAGCGGTTGCCCGAAGACCAACTCCGCCGCGGATGCGCGCAGGTCCTCCTTGGGCGCCGTCCGGAGGCCCAGCAGGACCCAGGGGAGCCTGTCGACCCAGCCGCCGTCGCGGAGGGTGGCCCGGAGCGCGGCCTTCAATGAGCGGTGAAATCGCTCACACAGGCCGTTAGCCTGGGGGTGGTAGGCCGTGGTTCGGTGCAGCCGGACCCCGAGCCCCTGCGCAACCGCCCCCCAGAGCTCCGAGGTGAACTGGGGGCCGCGGTCGGATGAGATGTCTGAGGGGGCGCCGAACCGGGCGACCCAGGTGGCGATGAAAGCCTGCGCGACATCGGCCGCCGTTGTCGACGCCAAGGGCACGGCCTCCGGCCACCGGGTGGTGCGGTCCACCATGGTGAGGACGTAGGTGAAACCCCGTGAGGGGGGCAGAGGTCCCACCAGGTCCACGTGGACGTGGTCAAACCGGCGTTCCGGCACCGTGAACGGGGCCAACGGGGCCTGGGTGTGCCGGTGCACCTTGGCGCGCTGGCACGCGAGGCACGTCCTGGCCCAGCCGCGGACGGCCTTCCGGAGGCCATGCCAGGCGAACTTGTCGTCGATCAGCCTTTGGGAGGCCCTCGCGCCCGGGTGGGACAGGCCGTGGATGGCGTCAAACACCTGGCGCCGCCAGCCCGCGGGCACGATGGGGCGAGGACGCCCGAGGGAGACGTCGCACAAGAGGGCCGCGCCCGCGCCGTCGAACGGCACCTCGGTGACGCGGAGGCCCGTGACGGCGGTCCGCAAGGCCTGGACGTCGGGGTCAGCGGCCTGGTCCGCTGCCATCCGGGCATAGTCGATGCCGAGGTGGACTGCGTGGGCGACGGCCCGGGACAGGCAATCCGCCCCCGGGTTGTCCTTCCCCACGACGTGCTGGATGTCCGTCGTGTACTCGGACACGGCCGAGAGGTGACGCTGCTGCCGGGCCGACCACGGCTCGGTGACCTTGCCCATCGCGAAGATCAGCGGCTTGTGGTCGACGAAGGCAGTGAACGCATGGCCCTCGAGCAGATGGCGGAAGTGCCTGACCGCCAAGTGAAGTCCGAGCAACTCGCGGTCGAAGGTACTGTAACGGCGTTCGGGCGGGCGAAGCTGCCGGCTAAAGAACGCCAGCGGTTGCCAAGCTCCACGCACCCATTGCTCGTGCACCGCGCCCACCGCGTAGTCCGAGGCATCGGTGGTGAGGGCGATCGGTGCATCGGGCGCCGGGTGCACGAGCATGGTGGCGTTAGCCAAGGCGAGCTTCGTGCCCGTGAACGCCGTGTCCATCTGCTCGGTCCAGGTAACGTCGCCTTTGCCCGGCTTACCTCGGAGAGCTTCGTGCAGGGGGCGCAGGAGCTGGGCGATGCGGGGCAGGAACCGATGGTAAAAGTTCACCATGCCCAGGAACTCCTGCAGCCCTCTGATCGTGCGGGGGCGCGGAAACCCCTTCACCGCCTCCACCTTGGCCGGCAGGGGGACGGCTCCGTGCCTGGTGACACGGTGCCCCAGAAAATCGATTGTGGCGGCACCGAACCAGCACTTTGCGGGGTTCACAATCAGGCCATGCTGGCCCAGGCGTTCGAAGAGCATGCAGAGGTGGCGTAGGTGCTCTTCGCGGGACGCGCTGGCGACGAGGATATCGTCCAGGTAGACGTAGACAAAATCCAAGTCGCGCAGGACGCTGTCCATCAGTCGCTGGAACGCCTGAGCCGCATTCTTCAGACCGAAGGGCATGCGCAGTAACTCGAAGAGTCCAAATGGCGTGATGACCGCCGTCTTCGGGACGTCCTCCGGCCTGACGGGGACCTGATGGTAGCCGCGTATGAGGTCCACCTTCGAGAAGAAGGACCTGCCTGCCAAACGGGCGGAAAAGTCCTGAATTTGGGGGACGGGGTAGCGGTCGGGAGTCGTGGCGTCATTGAGACGGCGATAGTCCCCGCACGGTCGCCATCCCCCGCCGGGCTTCGGCACGATGTGCAGCGGCGACGCCCAAGCGCTCTCTGAGCGCCGAACGATGCCGAGTCGCTCCAGGGTAGCGAACTCCACTTTTGCCACCACCAGCTTCGTCGGCTCGAGGCGGCGTGCCCGGGCGTAGACCGGTGGCCCGACGGTGGGGATGTGATGGGCCACCCCGTGCTTGACGGCCCCCGCCGAGAAGGTGGGCTGCGTGAGGGCCGGGAAGCCGGCGAGGAGGCGGGTGAATGCGTCCGCTGCCGGAAGCGTACAGACCAACGTGGCCGGAACCGAACCGTTCGGCAAGCCGCTTGGCAAGCCGCTCGTTGAGCTGGGCAACGCACAAGCGAGCGAGCTGAACGTCTCGGCCTGGACAAGACGTCTGCGCTTGACGTCGACCAGGAGCCCATTAGCGCACAGGAAGTCCGCGCCAAGCAGTGCTATGGGCACGTCGGCGGTGACGAACGTCCATCGGAAAACCTGCCCTCCAAACCGCAGAGAGAGGCAGCGTTTTCCGTACGTACGGATGGGCGTCCCGTTCGCGGCAAGCAGCGTGGGGCCCCCACCCGCGGCGTGCTTGTCTGACATGCCGGCGGGAATGACACTCACCTGCGCTCCCGTGTCGCACAGGTAACGGCGCCCGGAGAAGGTGTCCGTTATGAACAGCAGGCTGCTCGAACGGCCGGCGCTCATCGCCACTATTGAGCGCCGGCCCGGGCGTTTCCCGACCTGTTGAAGGAGCATGGCGGATGACACTGCCGAGCTTCGTGGCCGAACTTGGCGTGGAACCAGCACCAGGTGGTGGAGCTGGAGGAGCGCGGCTGGCTCCGCCAGGCCGGTGGAGTTGGCGGGTTTCCCCGCGGTGGCGGTTTTCGCCGCGGCGGTGGGCGGGGCGTGGCGGCGTTCACGAGGTGCGTATACGCATGCTGCGTATGCTGTAGAAGCTGATGCTGTGGAACATGCTGCGTATGCTGTAGAAGCTGATGCTGTGGAACAGCAGCATCAGCAGCATCAGCAGCATCAGCCTCGAGGGCCGTGACGGCCACGCCGACTCTCGCCCGCGTGTCCGAAGCGGCGAAGTACCTGTCCGCCTCGGCTGCCAATGCTCGGGGTTCCGTTAGCCCGGTCCCGGCCAACGCGAGGCGAACCTGTGCTGGAAGTTGGCGCCGGAAAAGCGCCCGGAATAGGGAACCGGGGGCTTCGTCGCCCAACAGTGACAGCATATGGTCCATTCGGACCGACGGGCGCGTGTCACCGAGCTCGGGGAGATCCAGGAGGCGGTCGGCCCGTGCGTCGTCCGTGAGGCCGAACGTGGCTAGGAGTAGCCGCTTGAGTGCCTCGTACTTGTGGCCGTCCGGTGGGTGGCGAAGGACGGACACAACTCGAGCGGCCGTGCCGGGCCCGAGGGAGGCGACGACGTGGCAATAGCGCGTGTCATCGCCGGTGAGGAGCCGAAGCTGAAATTGGGCTTCGGCCTGGACGAACCAGACTTCGGCCTGAGCCTCCCAAAATTCCGGAAGTTTGACGAAGTTGGCCATGGCAATGGCGTCGCGTGTGGAAGGATCGCTCCGGCAGATCCAACGTCGAGGGGGTCACCAGTAAAGCGCGGCGTTACGCGCGCTGCTTGCGAACAAGGAGGAAGCGGACAAGCGGTAACATATAAACGTCTTTATTGTAAGAGCTCACTGTAACACTGGCCCGCTCCGGGCTGGGCGCCCGGTGTATATCATGAGGCCACGCCTACCCCTCGGGCGTGGCCACCGCCCACTTGGTGCGCGGGATGATGTCACCACGCCAGTGGGTTTTTGTGTCTGCCACAATACCATTTTAAAGTCATTGTCGGCTATTTAATGCAAATATTTAGATATTTTGAATGTAATTATTGACATTCATATATTGACCGAAGCATTTCAACCTTTTAAATGAATTTCTTCTGTTTTGATTGGTTCACCAATGCAAATAGATAATTGATTTCTTTTTCTGTCTGTATAATGTATTTGTTACTATGTGAAATTATTTATATTGTAAACTTGACATTATTAGTCCTTGGACTACAGTCATGTATATCTTTTATTTTTTTCTTTTATTCTAATAAAACCGAATTGATTGATTGATTCATTCATTCATTCGATTCCTAAAGACCCAAAATTCGACTTGAAGCATTTCTTTTAAAAGTAGGCAAGAACAAATTGTTCGATCATCACGGGTTGGGAGAGCATGTCAGTGGTAGTGGTGGTGCATAGCTTTAGTATCCTTGTTTGTTAGGCCTACCTTGTGTTATTAGTTGTGACTCACATGATGGTAATCCGTTCAAATGTTAAATATTAATTTTCGGCATTTCCCATTCAGATCAACACGACTCCATCACTATATCCTGAATCCCTGGGCATGATAATTCGGGCCCTTTTCACATGACTTTATGAGGTGACAGTTTCTCGCTTCATCTATGGATTGATTAAAGGTTTTTGAAATTGATGAAATCAAACAAAAAAAATTGCACACCTGACAAGTGAACGTGCACCACACTGGTGACTGCAATTATCGTACACCACCCGACCCCAACAACGAAAATGAATGTACTACAACCCAACCACCAAAATGAACGTACCCCACCCCGACCACCCCATCTCACCTCTGACCTATATAGCCTGGGTTTGAATCCTGACACAGCTATAAAGTTTCACTCTGGTGCAGGGCGAAGCATCAACGTGTGCACATCGTCCCTCAGATGGACGTTAGGCCGGAAGACCCGTCCACAAGCATTGGCCGTTGGTGGACGTTAAATATCCCTCGGTGCCTTTCTCGAAGAGTAAGTAAGTTATCGCTGGTGCTCTCAACAAGTCACAGAATCCTACCCAAATCGCCTCCCGTCAAGTGTCCTCTGTCGGAGTGGAGATCCGTCCGGGATCTGATCGAGCCTCGAAACATTTCTCGACCTGTGGTGCAAACCTCTCATCAGGATGTGCCCACATTTTGATAGGTGTGAATACAAGTTCAAAAGCAAATTCGCATACAGAGAGTGATAGACAACCCTATAGATAAAGTCACGTGGGTGAAAAATACCCGTGCTTATTCAATGCCAAATCCTTGTGATTAGTTTATAAATGTACGCAAAGAGAAAACTTTAGGACAGAGTAAAGTGCTTATTAGAGGAGCCAATTATTTTGAATGCTTGCCACTCCGAGTTAAGATGCAAGGTCAAAAGAGGATTGGAAACATTTTGGTCGTGACGTCATAGAGCGTCGTCGTGACCTTTCTGTAATTAATCCCATTATGAGGACTATCAGCCTTGCATGAGCAGAGCCCGCTTCCTCTTGTGATGTAGAACCGAATCTCCATATACATTCCATATCTAGGCCTTTGTTTGGATATTTACGTTGCTCTTCGTTTATCATACACCTCCACTGTCAGGTCCATCCAAACAGGGAAATATCTCTCTCAATTCCTCTGTTGAAGACCATATAAAAGGCATAATGTTACAGGAATACACGTCATCATAAACATACTCATCATCATTATGCACCATGCTCTATACCCGTGGTTCCCAACCTTGGGGCCATGGTGTATTTCTCGGGGGGGCCATGGGGTAATTTGAACCATACTAAAAATTAAATATTGTTTTTTGTTTTTTTAAATATTGTTTTGACTTTGATAGTTTTGTTTTTTCCTATTGCAGATTTGACGTTATGGCTTCTGGGAGTAAAAAAAGAAAGTATCTTGACGAATACATAAAGCTTGGATTCACGTCCATTACCGTGTCTGGCCAAGAGAAACCACAATGTGTGCTGTGTCACAAGGTTTTGAGTACTGAATCCATGAGGCCATCCAAGTTGAAGTTGCACCTCGAGACGAATCACGCACAACATGCAAAGCAGGATCCCAAATTTTTCAAGCGGCATGAAAGAAATTTAAAGCGACAGAAGTTGGATGAGGGAGGAGCTTTTCAACAACAAAATTAAGCAACTGTCCAGGCTTCTTATGAAGTTTCTCTTGAAATTGCAAAGAAGAAAAAAAACCCCACTCGATTGGGGAGACACTCATCAAGCCTTGTATCCTCCTCATTGTCTAACGGATTCTCGGCAAGGCAGAAGCTCGCAAAGTTGAACAGGTGTCTTTATCGAATAACACAGTGCAGCGTCATATCCGTGACATGTCGGAAGATGTGAAACAACAGATCATCAATGAGATTAAGGCGGCGCCTTTCGGCTTATTTTCTTTTCAACTTGATGAATCGACCGATGTTAATTCCTGCTCCCAGCTACTGGCATTCGTTCGCTATGTCAAGGGAGATGATATCAAGGAAGAATTCTTGTTCTGCAGTGCCCTGGAAACAACGACAAAAGCTAACGACATCATGGAAAAAATGAAGTTGTTCTTCGATGCGGGAGGAATTCAGTGGGAGAATGTATGCGGTATCTGTACTGTGCTCCTGCCATGCTTGGTTCCAAATCCGGATTCCAAGCAAAAGTGAAGATGCTGGCACCACAAGCAAAAGGAACCCACTGTATGATTCATCGCTACGCCCTGGCTTGAAAGACTCTCCCTCTCTCATTGAAGAAAGTTCTTGAAGTCGTAATCAAGATTGTTAACTACATCAAGGCAGGGGCTCTCAACACTCGAATGTTCAAGGAGCTGTGCAAAGACATGAACGCAGAACATGAAACGTTGATGTACTATACTGCTGTACGCTGGCTTTCGAAAGGGAATGTTCTAAACCACATCTTTGAACTTCATGCAGAAGTCAAACATTTCTTGAATCTTCAAGGGAAACATGACCTCCATGTTATGGACCTACATGGTCCATGACCTACAAACATGACCTACATGGTTATGCATTACGACGAAGAATTGTGGAACGAACGACTTGCTTATCTTGCTGACATTTTTGAGCAGCAGAACCAGCTGAACCTCAAGCTCCAAGGAAGAGCGACTAATATTATTCTTTTCCACAATCATCTCAGAGGATTTGTTGCCAACCTCCAAAACTGGCGCAGGAAAGTGAACACAGGAAACATTGCTATGTTTGAAAGAATGTCTGAATTGCAAGACGGCATGGGAAAAGAGCTTGATCCTGTACTGAAAAATGATATTCTTGAGCATTTGCAGACACTGGAGCTAGAATTTCATAAGTATTTTCCTGATTTAGACGACAATGAGGCAAAAATTGTGAGGAATCCTTTTTCCATCAACCTTTGCATGGAGAGCATGCCGGAGGCAATGCAAGATGAATTCCTGGATCTCCGAAACGATTCTTTTGCCAAAGACACATTCAAAGAGAAGAGCTTGACGGAGTTTTGGGTGGGAATGGGTCGCTACCCTAATATCAGCCAGATAGCTATCCGGGTGCTTCTGCCATTCTCGTCTACCTATCTCTGCGAAGCGGGGTTTTCCACGCTGTTGAATATCAAATCGAAACAGCATAATTGGCTCCACGTGGAAGATGACCTCCGCTGTGCCCTGACTCTGACTCCACCACGGATACCCCAATTGGTAGCTAAAATGCAATTTCAGCCATCCCACCAAGTTTTTAATTCACTTTTACGGTGCATGCACCACGTCGCTAGTTTTTATTACCTGAGTTGTTGTCAAATTGAGTTTCTTTTTGTGAGATTATAACACACTGCGTTAAATACAGACACAACAGAGGTTTTTAGTTTTCACATATTCTTGACTTGGAACCTTTTCATACTGTTTTCTTGTGTGACAGTTCTATTTTATGCTGTCCATAGTGTTGCTACTGATAATATTAAAATCTCATATCAAACATGCATCATTTGAGCGATGTTGCTTTGTTTGCTTCTTCCAAAAACGATGTAGTTGGGAGCCAGTAAGGAACAGAAAAAAACTATGGAACTAAATGTTCATGTTGGCCACTTGGAATTCCTCATTTTCTGTGAAAGAATTTACCAATTCTCATACAAACAAAATAGGCAATTAAAGGAAAAAACACCTCTCAGAATGCACCACAGAGCATCTAGAAATCAAAATTTTCAGGGGGACATGCCCCCAGACCCCCCTAGCCTGCTTACACGCGCTCTGCTGCTTCACCCTCGCGAAAGGGAGGGGGTGCTGGGGATGTGCTCTGGGAGCCAAGGTGGCCATAACACAAAAAAGGTTGGGAACCCCTGCTCTATACAGAGCGAAGATTCTGCCAAAGCAGTTTCTTGGCTGGGGTGCCAATCCTAGATGGGTCGCCGCTCTGACACAAGTCAGGGCAGGAATTTCTAAGCTGGCCATGGTGCCCGCGATAGCTCGTCTACTCTTTGTGAAGGACACCGTGGGATCTTTAACGTCCACCAACTAATGCTGACAGACGGGACACCAAGTTTAATGTCTATCTGAGGGACGGCACACACATTGTTGAATCATCCTGCCTGTGAAACATCAGGATGACAGTTTATATCTGGGTCGGGATTCAAACCCAGGGTAGACAGCTTAGAGGTGAGTGTGCATACCTCTAGAGTGTAGGCCATCTTGCCAGCCCTGATATAAAATACATGGTTCAATTATCCACAACCGACAAGAGGAGGCAATAGAGAAAGGTACATTCCAGAAGGGTACAATGAGGACTACCTTTGGAAGAAGTGGGCGAAGAGGAAGGTTGTGATGTAGAGGTGGAGCTTTGAGGTTGCTCCGCCCAAGTAACCCGGCGCTTTGACTCCATCTTTGGGGCAGATCCTGGGGCGTTGATGGATTTGTCTGTGCTTACAGAGACGTCATGATATTTGGAATATAGACGAGTTGGATTTCTGAGAAATGTGAATGTTAGGTGCATTTTTGGGTAAAAGATGGGAACCTCACTTTTTAACATAATTAGGTTATGCTGAATTCGATTAACCCGGTTCCCAAGCCGAATTTTGAGTTTTTGACCTTCTAATTAGCGTAAAGAAAATGGCCGCCAAATTGCCATTTTTGGACAATTTCTTTGAACAAGCATTTATATATCATATATATACAATATACATGCAGCTCTTTTACTTTAACTTTACAACTTTTACCCCAAAATGCACCTAGAAGCTTATACATGGCCTTTTTCATAAATCCGTCTAGTCTAGTCTATATTATGGTTGGCGACATATTGAAAGACATTCAAACTGATATTGAAATTGGACACTATAAAATGGGAAATGGTTTTAATAAGACAATGTTTCATACAACCATTTATTCTAAAATTAAGTATACATGGCCATGAAGCACAAACATTCAGGAATGTCACACATGTTGTTTTGCCAAACTACATCAAATTCATGCAAGGGGTCTGATCATCACTCTGTTGCTGTCAGGCACACATTGATGTGCACCTCAACTCTGAATAGCGACATTTGCAGCGTCGAGTCTTGCATTGCTTCTGGCATGCACAACAAATCATCTCGAGGCAACTTTATGGGTTCGGACTCAGTGAATGATCGTTTTAAGGCCATTTTCCCCGTTAGAGCGGGGGTTGGCCTTGCGGGCCCCATGACAATCATGGTTCCCTGTTTGAGGCAATGTTTTTATGGCCGGATGCCCTTCCTGACGCCAACCCTTAGTCGCCTCTTACGATGCGCAGGGATACGGTGTACCTATTCTAAACCAGGGTACACACCGGGATCATTCATCCCAGCAAGCTGGTACTCAATTTGCCGACCTCGGAAGGATGACAGGCTGAGTCAACCCCCCTGGCGTTAATTCAGCGATCGACCGGGATTTGAACCCAGGATCCTAGGATCCCGAGCCGGCACCCTAACCGCTAAGCCAACACCAGGCTCGGATTGGACTCAGTGACATCAGAATAGGCTCTAGTCCTGAATCACCACGTTTAAATCCCATTTCCACAGGTGCAGGAAGGTCAGGTATGGCACAATGAGCATTTTTCCATACCATGGCTTGATAGTGTACTCACATCAAATGGAAATGAAGAGCATCACTGAATAAATGTCGTCATATGTCGTGACGGAAAGAGCAAATAATAAAACATCATATGTCGTGCTGAATAAACAGGTTGTTCTGTGCACATTATATATACTGCAGACGAACGCTTCTGCAGATTTGATCATCTCCTCTGTGAATTCACCAATGCCCAAGCTCTTCAGCAGTTTATTCAAAACTCAAAAAAAAAAAAACTCAAAATTCGGCTTGGGAATTTTCGGTTCGGTTAATCTTCGGTTAATCGAAAAATCGAATAATGGAAAATTCGGTTAATCGAATTCAGCATACCCTAATTATGTTAAAAAGTGAGGTTCCCAACTTTTACCCAAAAATGCACATAGAATGGCCTTTTTCCATAAATGGCCTTTTTCCATAAATCCGTCTAGTCTAATATGAAGTGAGGACAACGCAGATTACCACATCCTCATGTCAGCTCACAAAAAACCAAATCCGCAGAACAGCTCACAATACCATAGGATAGGATTCTATTAAAGGCCTGTTTTTATATTAGTGCATTTCATGGTTATTTTTAATGTCATCACAAAACAAGGATATATAAAACAATAACAAAAAGGGTCATACCAATAAAGAAAGGAATTACGATGATAGCTGTGATGGTTTAAACATAATTACAAGAAGCTTCTCACATTATATAATTATTTAAATAGCCTACAAAAGTACCTTCATCTTCAAAAACTAACCTGAAGGGTCCAAGATGTTGCTTGTCCCCAAGTGAGTTAGGTCAGTCTCACGTCTTCCAACTCCTTCCTCTTTTGCCTCCTTTTGCCTCTCCACTTTGGTCGCTGAACCCCTGCATTCATTTCTCTCCATCTGGAAAGATAATGGATAAAATGGGCAGGATGAGGGTGTGAGAATAGAGACATCAGGTTGGTGACATGACAGACTGTTGAAGGCATTCAAGATAAATCACGTCGAGGAATGTTGGCTTGGGGCCAGGAGAGATGGGATGGAGAGAGGAAAGAGCAAATGAAGAAGAGGAAACCTTTTTCTGCATTTCTATTTCCAACTTGATATTCTATCAAAATGTTCCACTACATTAAATATTGTACTGTGGTCATTTACATATTATGTACCAGCATATGGTGGATACCTGAGTTAATTTCACCAATACACCACACTAACCTTGCCCTACACCTTCCCCCACCCCCCTCCCAACCCCTTCTTCCTATGTCCACTCCATCTCTACTTATTTTCTAACCACTCCTCCCCAAATTCCTCAAAACCCCATCTCTTTCTTATTCCCCCTTTTGCCTTCCTTTACTCTTTATTTTTTTTTAATCAAAATGCCCTCCTCCAACCACTTTCCTGCATACTTATTATGTAGATTGTAGATGGTTCCGTGCATTAATTATTCAAGCACAATATGGGATATTTCAAAGTAATAAATAACTAGCAACAGGTAATTAAGACATTATAGCATCTATATTTTAATACCAACCTGTTGTTGGTGCGAAAGGTCAATGGGTTTTTCTGATTGTTTGATGGTTCCTATCCCCGTTTCCATGGCAACACACACCTCAGGTCCAATTCTACAACTCAGGCCTGCCTTCCCCTCCTCGTCCTTTTCTTCTACCATTCCACTAGTTTCATCTTCTTCCACACCTTGCTCTTCAGTTGCCTGTATATGCAGCTCAACCAGTGTCTGCAGCTCTGTACACAGAGAAACAACGAAAGGCAGAAGTCAAAGATCTCATGGTGTCTCCTGCATGTGATAGAGGCACAGGCAACTAAAACGGCATTCGGCAGAGTGAATACCTCCACTAGGCTGAACAGTTAACGTTTTATATCCCTCTGATAGGCCGGATCTGCTGACCTTAACCAAAATCTAATCGGCTTGTTCTTGTCATCTAACCAACTTATCTGCCAAGTTATTATTTTTATTTTTTTTGTATGCAAGATCGAGGCTCGTGTAAGAGCTAACATCGATCACAAAAAGACAAGCTGACACATAACACATAAAACATATGATAAAGGGAGCGGGAGACAAGATGGGGAGAGAGAGGGGGAAGCACACAAGTACAACATTTGATAGCAGGAACATCGGGAGATCTGTGGCAGGGAGAGGGCTTGTGGGGAGGAGGCATGGGAAAGTTGGGGGGGGGGGGGTGGGAGGGGTATAAAACACATGGACACTGCTCGGACTTCCAGGAAAGAAGTTGGTATTTCAAAAATGTGGATCTGGGGTGAATTAGCGGGGGCAGAAAAGATCAAGATTTTGGATGGGGGAAGATAAGAGATGGTGGTGAACAGCTGTTTTAAAGACCTGGAGGGAGGAGTGGGATTGAAGAGAGTGAGGGAGTTTGTTCCAGAGGTGGGAGAAAAGAGGAATGAAAGAGTGAAGGTGAGCAGAGAGTCTTGATTTTGGCAGTTTAACCATAAGAGGGTTGCTGGCAGATATTGCGTGACCTGTAGGAATATTTGGGGGACAGAGCACAGACTGGGAGACTGGGAGAGCAAGGCCGGAGAGGAGTCGGTAGAAGAAAGACCACCAACTTGCCTGCGGTGAGTGAGTGAAAGGCCCTCGGAGTTAGCTTCATCGCGGGAGATTCCAATGATTCTGAAAGCTTTGGTTTCCACAGCGTGAAGCCGAGCTAGGTGTGAGGCAGGAGCACCGGCCCAGAGGGGAGAACAGTATTCCATTGAGCTGCGGATCAATTTCCATTCAGCTATTACATTGAGCCCCCTGCATATTCCATTGAGCTTCTGCCTTAGTTTTGTCCAAATCCGTCGGCAACTTTTTGAGATATTGTGCTACATATCGTTTTTGGCCCAATTTCTTAATGGTGAAGAATCCCTTGTAAAAGTTGAAAAAGCTGATGGATCTGGATCTTCACCAAAATGGACTCAATTCATCCTTGTCATCCACCCAACCTGTCCATCAGGTTTTGTCCAAATCCGTCCACAACTTTTTGAGATATCATGCTATATATTGTTTTAGCCCTTTCACTCAATGGTGAAGAATCACTTAAAAAATTTTAGTAACCAGATCCGGATCTTCACCAAAATGGAATTAATTATTCCTGGTCACTCACCCAACATGTCCACGAAGTTTCATTTGAATCTGTCAATAACCTTTTTGAGATATCCTGTTCACAGACAAACAAATAGACAGACAGGCTGAAAACACAACTTCCATCCACCTTTGGTGAATGAATGAATGCTCGTTTTAAGGCCATTTCCCCCACTATAGCAGGGGTTAGCCTTGCGGGCCCCATGACAATCATGGTTCCCTGTTTGAGGCAATGTTTCTTATGGCCGGCTACCCTTCCTAACGCCAACCCTTAGTCACCTCCTACGATGCGCAGGGGTACGGTGTACCTATTCTAAATCGCCCACACACCGGAATCATTCATCCCAGCAAGCTGGTACTCAATTTTCTGACCTCGGAAGGATGACAGGTTGAGTCAACCCCCCTGGCATTAATTCAGCGATCGACCAGGATTCGAACTCAGGATCCAAGGATCCCAAGCCAGCACCCTAACCGTGAAGCCAACACCAGGCTTCATCCATACTTAGTGGCACAGGTAATAACAATGGAGCCTGAAATGCAATGAGGATTGTTTAAAAAGTTTTGTGTATGACTTTACTGAATGTGATAACACAATTTACCAAGATGAATACTGGCGGAAGTGAAAGCTGTACCCTCCACTATCCCAGATGTCGATCCTGATGTCCAATGCACTTTTGCCAACAGTGTGGTGAGCAAAATAAGGCAACATGGTAATCGAAGGGGAATGATGGTCCGCCAAACCCTCCAGCTGAAACTCCAATGTACATTTTACTATTCAATGTTTTTATACAATTGAATCCTACTATTAATTTGCAATTGGTCACTGGCTTTGACACCAATACAATTTTTTATTACGGACCCTAGGCATCGAAAAGCTACATACTGTTGCGGATCTCACCATCAGCCCTTTTTCCCCTTACCAAGGGGGAATTAATCCCCTTGTCTGTGACTGACCGACGTGAGTCCTGAAGCTGCCCAGCTCCCTCCAGAGAGGCAGGTGAGCAACCTCGTTCGATACCATGGACAAGATGTTAATTTGCCGAGCGGATTAGCAGCCGCGGCTCGAACCATTAACAGAACTAGACCCGATTCTTAGTCATTGGCCAAATCGTGCCACAGGTATTCAATGTGGAAAAGACAAGGACGAACGGACGAGGAAGAAGAAGAAGGCAAAAGTAGGAAATAACAGGATTTATTACTACTAATTATGTACAAATCAAAAGAAACCAAGGAGGAGGAAAGATACGAAAATAAAGACAGAAGGAGTAAGAAGACACAGTGCAATACTACTTATCTATACAAGCTTACTTAAACCCCAGGACAACATAAAGGACAGACGACAATCAGACTTACACGGGGAATGAAGCAGGAATGAATGGCAGGAGGTGGATGGCTGGACGGACGAGGAGGTGGGATCACAGGGCGGGAAGGATGCGGGTCCGGTTGGCGTGATCGCGCGGCTCGAGGTGGGCAGCCGCCGACCCTCCTCAATCGTATCCGCACGGCGGCGCTGCTTCGTAGCTGCGGCCGAAACCGCTGTCAAAGCTCAAAGCTGCGGTGGTCTCAAAACTGCGGTGTTCTCAAAGCTGCGGTGGTCTCAAAGCTGCGGTGGTCTCAAAGCTCATGTGTGTTCCATCTGCCGCATCTCCGCATCTCCCGCATCTGCCGCATCTCTCTCGAAAAGGCTTGCGCAGGTGCTTTTATAACGCGCTTCCAGATCAATGCGCGCCACGCCCATGATGGTCTCTCATCAGCCCTGGTTGGCTGGTGGGGGCTCGCTGGCTCCACCTTTTGATGACGATGGGCGGGCAACGCCCTTGATATAGCTCCTCTCCCTTCTTCTCCGAGGCTTGACCATGCCGTAATGGCGGCAAATGCAGTTGGCAATGAAAGGGAATCTATCTTATTTCAATTCGGTGCAATGCAGTGTCAATTAATGGGAGACAGATCCTTAAACTAATACACATAATAAGGAAATAACTATTTGGAAGGGTATATGATTTTCTACGTGCATGCGATGGATTAACTAAGGGGGACGACCTTTGATCTTTACACTTAACGGAGGTATTTACAAGGATCATTACACTATTTACAGAGGGTGATATTTACAACAATTACAGGATTCTCAAATCCGCAACAATACAAACAGTTTCAAATAGAGCACCTCGTCGCTATTACAGCATTTGAATTGCATCAGATGTGGCAATAAAGGTGAGTTGTTGCTCCCAGCTTGCGTTTTCGATGACAGAAGGCTCCATTTGCATTTTTGCCGCCTGCATCCCTACCCCATTTAGAATCCCGTGCAGGCATGGGCAACTTGATATATATATATATATATATATATATATATATATATATATATATATATAGATATATACCACCTTTAGAGGCCATTTTCCCCCGCAGAGCAGGGGTTGGCCTTTTTTGGGCACCGTGGTCCCCTTTTTTGAAGCAATGTTTTATGGCCGGATGCCCTTCCTGCCTCCAACCCTGTTAGTCACCTATTGCGACACACAGGGAATTACCAGTGTACTGGCACTCAATTTGCCGACCTCGGAAGGATGACAGGCTGACTCACCCCTCTGGCGTTAATTCAGCGATCCACCGGGATTCAAACCCAGGATCCTAGGATCCCAAGCCTGCACCCTAACCGCTAAGCCAACACCAGGCTTTATTGCTAGTTATATACAATTACACCAAATTACCATAACCGAAAACTTCGAAGTCGCTGGACAAAAGTACAGTATTTGTAAATTACTGCCACCTAACGAGGATGGTTGGTATTACCACTTGGCACAATTATAACTGAAAAGCTGCAGGCAGTTTGCCAAGGCAAGGTCATACACAAAACTTTTTATACGGCCCTCGAATATGTGAGGAAATGTCACGAAAAATGAAGGGCATTTGCAAATATGAAAATACCCAGACAGTGCAAATCCTTGACAGACGTTGGACTCAATAATTAGGGGGTCACAATCCAGGATAGAGTGAAGGTAGCATGGGCAAAATGGAAGGAGGTTACTGGAGTCGTCTGTGACAGAAGGATACGAGAAAATTGAAGGTTAAAATGTACAAGACAGTGATTAAACCAGTTATAGTGTATGGTGCAGAAAAATGGGCTTTTGAGAAAAATGTTTTTTTGAGAAAAATGGAAGAGTTGCTGGAGAGGACAGAGATGAGAATGCTTCGGTGGATTCTCAGAGTATCACGAAGAGAGCAGTTAAGAAATGAGGACATATGTAAGAGAGCTGGGGTTGCAAAGAACACAGAAAGGATTGGAGAGACTAGGTTGTGGTGGTTTGGACACGTGATGAGAACAAAGGAAGAACAGCCAATCAAGAAAGCATGGAATGAGCCAATTAAAGGGAAAAGATCAAGAGGACGGCAGATACTAGTGGAAAGTAGTGGAACCAGTGTAGGATTGTGAAAGGAAGATGTGGAGGACAGAGGGGAATGGAGAAGGCAGATCTGAGTGGCTGACCCATAACTGCTGGGATTAAGGTACAGAGAAGAAGAAGAAGTTCATGAGTTTGGATGATTTACATTGATAGATAGCAGTGCACTTTACAATGAATTACAAGGATATTGTTAGACAATTTATGGGATTTGATTTTAACCAGAGGTCCCAAAAGTATGAGCCAGGGGTTTAGAGATGGGCACACTAAACAGGTAAACCCTAAGGGCGCGGGATCTTGATTGGTGCACAGAAAAATCACATCGGACTATTTGAGTATCTGTTTCAACTTTCTTGGACCTCATGAAGCGAGCATTGATTTATTCGGTTGCATTATCCAGGAATTAATCATGAGGCCTTGATTTATCAGTAGGGTATTAAATGTATGAAAAGGCTCTTTCATATTATGTGCAATGGAGAGTGTAATTACTAATCACACAGGTTGGTGAACCCTTTCAAACACATGAACATTATACGGTCACAATTCCTACAAGGCCCAAACCAACAAAGAAGGCACAGTTGTTAAGATTTCCACTTCGATGATTGTTACTATAATGTTTTCCCTTTTATATCTTGTTTGGTTAAAAACACAAACTTCGATACTTTATTTCCGCTCCCTACATTGGGAGAGGAAATATTGGTTTACGAGAATGTTTCTTTAGCCAACCACAAGTGGTAATCCTTACTCAGGAGGTATTTTTGGTACCTATAGAAGAAAAAACATTGAATGGTCCATTGTAAGTATTAAGCCTGGTGTTGGCTTAGCGGTTAGGGTGCCGGCTTGGGATCCTAGGATCCTGGGTTCGAATCCTGGTTGATCGCTGAATTAACACCAGGGGGGTTGACTCACCCTGTCATCCTTCCAAGGTCGGCAAATTGAGTACCACCTCAGTGGTAATTCCCTGCGTATTGCAAGAAGCGACTAACAGGGTTGGCGGCAGGAAGGGCATCCGGTCCATAAAACATTGCTTCAAAAAAGGGGGACCACGGTGCCCGGAAAAGGCCAACCCCTGCTCTACAGGGAAAAATGGCCTCCAAAGGTGGTTGTTGTTGTTTGGTCCATTGTAAGTATTAATTATTTTGACATGTGCTCAGATAATCTTGCATCTCTGATAGCTCGCCAGGTATTTGTGGAGGACACTGTGGGATCTTTAACATACAACACCTAATGCTGGCAGAGCACATGCCCAATGCTTCGCCATGCCTGTGAAACACCAAATAGTAAGGGCATTTTATGAGATATTTCACAAATCTGTTAACTAAATTGTTACCAAAAAATTTCTTCACCAATATGTTTGTAAAGGTGTGTAATAACATGTGTTAAAATGTTGAAGGTCAACTCCCGTGGGAAACCCAGAAAAAAAGCTGTTGAATTCGGGTACCGAAAAATTATTTTCGAGAATTTTTATTTTTTAAAATCGGCCCTTAAGTAACTTATGAGGGGTCAAATAAGGGTTTTTCATGATTCTGAGTTGATTGTTAACGTTTATATTTTCACTTTTACATTTACACACAAAGTAGCTTTTATTTCACATACATATATAATACTCAAGAGTTATTTCTCATTCACAATGTCAGAAGTTTCAACAGTCATTGTCTATGTCTTCTTCAGACTCAACAACATCATGACTGCAGTCTCTATTCTCCGTGAATAGAGACAATGTTTAAATCTATATTGTCTCCAACAAACTGAGTGACTGCATTGTTTGTTTCCCCAACCTCCATAAAGACCACCTGATCATTACTTGACAATTCACTTTCACTGGCTGGCACTTTGGCTGTCATCACTGATTGATCCTCAAGCGCAGCATCAACCGCAACCTCATCATTGATCTGTTCATCGGTTTCCTCCACAATGGTGTCAAGAGTGCCAGAAGTATCTGGAACATCATCTCCACTCCTACTATTAAGGAAGCAGTATTTGTAGTTTTGTGTCTCCGTGTAAGACTCAGTGTATCCCAGCCGGTGGAACTTGTCGAGCATCCATTTTGACCCAAATCTATGATCAAGTTGTATGGCAAGCCCCATTTGGTGTGGCAATACTCCAGACCGAGGTCGACAAGCCTTAATAAAATTCTGCCTCCAAACTGCAACTCTTTCGTCTGTCTTGACAATCGGTCTCAAGAACATCTGAAGGCTTGCAGGAACAAGTGTCAGCTGACTATCGATGTCAGTCCTACTGTGTGTGGTGGGGTATGACTTTGGACCTAAATCAATCAAGGCAATATCATTGGATATGAACTTGAGTGCCGTCTTTATGATCGGAGTCTTCTCATCTCCATGGTCAAGATTAGCATGATGCCCTCGCAGAATATTGTCGGTGCCATCTTTGAGACAGAGTACATCTGCCCTTCTTTCCTGTGTTGTGAAATACAAGGTGTCTTCGTATTTCTCTAGAAGTTTTATCTTCAGCCAATGCTTTGAATAAGAAAGGCTCTTCTCTGGTGACTGATCAAACTCCTGCAGCTTTTCATGGACTTGGTCCATGTTCATTACCCCATGCTCTAATTCTGAGTCTAACCATTCGCAGAATTCAATAAAAACTGCCTCTCGCTCCTCATCAATACTCCTCTGTCCTCTCTTCCTTTTTCCTTCCTCATCAGTCTTGGACAAACTGTCACCTCTCGCAAACATAAGTTTGCATCGCAAATGGTACAGTGTTTCTTCTGCTACCAAGTCGTTGATCCCTTCCAGGCGTCCAGTGACTTCAGTGCCCCAGTCATCCCCGCGACTCCGTGCTGTCTTCAGCAAGCTTGCCTTCAGTGTATCTGCAGTCAAATTATCTGGCACTCTGTATTTCTTTCTAGCTTGTGCTGGATTATTTTTGTAGAGCTGGGCTGGTTGGTTGCAAAGAATGCATACATCCTTATACAGGAGGTCAACTGACTCTGATCTTCTAGAACTGCAGCCAGTTGATGAACTGAACTCACAAGTAGTGCGTCTTCTCTTCAACTTTGATGACTCTTTCTCTGCCTTTGATGCTTGAGCTGACTTCTTGGTGGTTGCAACAAAGTTGTTGTACAGATCATTTTTACACTTCTGGTGGTACCTCAGTTTTCCTTCCTTTTGAGCCTCCTTCATACGTTCCACAACAGTAACATTTTCGACAGTTTCTGCTTGTTTCAATAAAGTTGAGTATCCCTTTGGAGTTGCCTGTATGAGCCTTTCAGCTGGTGTATCCGAGCGTGCACAGATGAAGCAATTGAGCACAGGTGGAGTAACGTCTTCATCCATATTGCTAGACTCCATGTCCTGCAAAGTAGAAAATGAGATATATTTAGAAATTATTTTTCCACAAAGGAGTGTCTGTGGTGAAATATAAATGTTAACAATCAACTCAGAATCATGAAAAACCCGTATTTGACCCCTCATAAGTTACTTAAGGGCCGATTGAAAAAAATAAAAATTCTCGAAAATAATTTTTCGGTACCCGAATTCAACAGCTTTTTTTCTGGGTTTCCCACGGGAGTTGACCTTCAACATTTTAACACATGTTATTACACACCTTTACAAACATATTGGTGAAGAAATTTTTTGGTAACAATTTAGTTAACAGATTTTCATATGTTTCCCTTACTAAAAATGACAGTTTGTAGCTGGGCCGAGATTCAAACCCAAGATATCTCCCAGGCCATCCTTCTAGCCCATAATACAAATTGATGGGACAACTTGATGAGACTTATATATGAAATAGATATGCAAGCAGGGCTTGGCAGTATCACAACCTACCAGGATTCGAATGCTTGGATGATTAATCAATTAACAGGTGTTGATGTCTAGCTCACCACGCATGCTGGGAGGGTTGTAAGTTCCAAGAGGGCCTTCCCTGTCATGACCTCCTTTCTCCCCTGCAATCTACATACAACATTGGGGTTGGGCAGTGAGTACTACCGTTGTACCGACAGAAGGGTGGTTATATGATTAAGCAAATGCGGCACAATCATAGTCCAAATATGATATTGCAAGGTCATAGAGGTGCAAATAAAATAATGGTGGTGCTGCATCGAATAGACTGTGGTGGTTCATCAAAGCAGTGAAGTGTTCTTGCAATGAACGTTGATGGGATGATGGTGATGGATAAGTGTTGTCGTTGTGTTGGAGGTTATATGGAGGTGGTATGGTTATGGTGGGAGGAAAGCGTAAATAAATGCAACGGAAATGCAGTGAAGGTGGAAGAGGATGTGAGGTGGAAGAGGATGGAAGATGCAGTGAATTAATGACGATGGCAAATGCAATAACAGCATTATGGAGGTGCGGTGATGACACAAGGTGGTGATGTTTTTTTAATGAGGAATGGGACCACCTGAGTTGCTTCTTATGGCAGACTCGCTTGGCATACTCACTTCAGATTCTCTTTCATCTGCAACAGTAAACAGGACAATCTTGTCATCGACTTAAAAAATTATGCCTCAGTCATAATAATAAGTTTGGCTTGAAAATGGCGATTAGTGCTGGAAATGAACTAGGACTTCATGAATCTTAATTTGAGCTTCATGAATCAATAGGGGGGGTAAGCTAAAAGTGGGTTCTGAAACTGGACTCTCTAAGAGCGATGATAGAGTTCATGTTAAGGGAACAAGTTGCACCGACATTGGCACAGGGGGAAAAAAATCAAAGGTGAAGCTGATGACACAATCTCTAACCTTGAGTAAATTGCTCATTATGAAAGAGTGTTGCTGGAGTCGGACGACGCTTCCTGATCTGTCGGTCAAACAGAAAGACAAAGCAGTGTGGGTAACACAAGTAAATGTGGTGTCGCTAACACATAAGCAGCGTAGGTGACATAAGCAGTTTGTGTAAGAAAGGTATAAGCAGTGTGGGTAACAGGAAATCATTGCTGAGTCATAAATTACTGTTCAAGTAGTGCATCGATATGATAAATAACTTGTGAAGCAAATTGCTTCTCTCGCCTCTTTCACTAGCATGGATCGGCTTGCTTCGCTCGCCTCACCACACGTTGCTACAGAGGCACAGGCTTGTTTTAACTGAGGATAATAACCAGGTCCTTTTGGGTCTTGGTGGGTCTTCAAAATGTCTAAGGGTCTCAGCAGTATAAAGGGTCGAAATAAAATTTGAAGAAGAAGAAGACGTTTTGGTCACAAATATATACAGTCATGTGAAAAAGTAAGCACACCCCATGTAAAGTTTTGACTTTTTCAACATATTTCAACATGCAGCTATTTGATCTTCATTTCAACAATATTTATAGATAAAGGAGATATAATATAACAAATATCATGAAACGTTTACATTTTGTAGTCCATTGTATAATTTAAATAAACATAAATGCAAATTTCGCGTGTGGAAAAAGTAAGTACACCCTTGGCTCCAATAGGTGGTATTGCCCCCTTTGGCAGAAACAACCTCAAGTAGGCGTTTCTTCTAACTGTCTACCAGTCTCTGACATCGACTGGGAGAATTTTTTGCCCACTCCTCCGTGCAGAATATGTTTGAGGGGTTTCTTGCATGCACAGCTCGTTTCAAATCCCCCCACAACATCTCGATGGGATTTTGATCCGGGCTTTGACTTGGCCATTCCAGAACCCTCCATTTCTTTCTTTTCAGCCATTCCTTGGTGGATTTACTGGTATGTTTAGGGTCATTGTCATGTTGCAAGGTCCACCTTCGGTTGAGCTTCAACTTTCCGACAGATGGCCTCACATTATCCTCAAGCACCCTCTGGTACAATGAAGAATTCATAGTGGATTCTATGATGGTGAGCTGCCCCGACCCTGATGCAGCAAAGCTGCCCCAAACCATAATATTTCCACCACCATGCTTTACAGTTGGTATCAGGTTCTTGTGGTCAAATGCTGTCTTTGGTTTTCACCAAACATGTATTATGGTACTGTGGCCAAATAGCTCTACCTTTGACTCATCTGTCCAGAGCACATTGTTCCAGAAGTGCTGGTCTTTGCCTAGGTGTTCATTGGCAAACTTTAGTCTTGCCCTGATGTTCTTTCTGGACAGCAAAGGTTTCCTCCTGGCACACCTCCCATGTAGATCAAATTTGTGGAGCCTCTTTCTAATGGTAGACCCGTGCACTTTGACATCAACAGTGGCAAGAGCTACCTGTAGGTCCCGTGATGACATTCTGGGGTTCTTAGAGACTTCTTTCAGCATCATGCGGTCTGCTCTCGGGCTGAACTTGCTGGGGCGGCCTGGCCTGAACAAGTTGGCAGTTGTTTGGAATCTTCTCCATTTGTAGATGATCTTCTGGACAGTCGAATGATTGACTTCAAATTGTTTGGAGATCTTTTTAAATCCCTTCCCAGACTCATAGGCATCTAAAACCTTCTTTCTGAAGGCCTCAGAGAGCTCTTTTGGTCTCGGCATAGTGACGCCACGCACTTCAACAACTAAGAGCAAACCAAACTAAATGTCTGAGGTTTAAATAAGACAGGTTCCTCCAAGATCCTCTCTAACGATGTTCTAATCGTTTGCACCTGAGCTGGTGCACCTGATTCTAATTTTAGGTATTTGAAGTAGTGATAAATGTCGGGTTGTACTTACTTTTTCCACATGCGAAATTTTCATTTATGTTTATTTAAATTATACAATGGACTTCAAAATGTAAATGTTTCATGATATTTGTTATATTATATCACCGTTATCTATCAATATTGTTGAAATGAAGATCAAATAGCTGTATGTTGAAATATGTTGAAAAAGTCAAAACTTTACATGGGATGTACTTACTTTTTCACGTGAATGTACATAACCATATATGTTTGTTCCATTATAATAAAGATGTGCCATACTCTCTACAGAGCATTGGTGATGCCAAAGCAGTTTCTTGGCAAGGGTTATACGAGGTGGTTTGCCATTGCCTTCCCAGCATTGTTTGTCCATGTTCTAACCTTTTATATTCTGAGTGTCAAGCAAGGAAGCAGGACAAACCTTTTTTTCTTTTTATCTTTGGTATGACTCGGCTGGTGTTTGAACAACAGACCCTCAGAGCAGATTGCTCTAACATTTACACCACTGGGTCTGCTTCTCCATTATTAAGTTCCTCTTAGAAAAGGCAAAATGAAATGTGAAGATGTTTGATAACACGAAACTTCACCAAGCCGCCCGAAAGCAACTAGCTCTAGAGATATTAGTTGTCAATATCAATCAGATAGTTAAATAAACTTTCCTTAATTACATTACCAAATAGGTCGACTACTCTCTACTACTACGTCGTAACCTGTTCACCGTGCCGGCTATAACTCACCTACTCTTTATTGAAACACACCGTGGGATCTTTAACATATGCTAACCAAAACTAGTGGACGGGTCAACCGAGGGATGGTACACTGTGATGCAACACCCAGTCTCAGAAACATCAACACAACAGTTTAGACTTTAGACAGTCTATAGTCGGGAATAAAACTCAGACGAGACTCTGAACCACCCTGTTGGACCAACATGATCTAATAATTAATGACCCAAAAAGTACCTGAAGCATATAGTCACACACTTAGCTGGAGAATTCAACAGGTAGTCATTGCTTAATATCTCAATGCATCTCATATAAAGAACAGAACCAAATATTTACAAAATACAATTTTCTTGACATAAATTATTATTTTCCTGCTGATGGGACCTCCCTTACCGGAGAGATAAGCTCCCTGTCAATCTAAAGCAACCCATACATTAACCGCTATAGAGAGACGGGCAAAACCGCAACCTTGCACAGCTCAACCGCACGGGTCCAGACTCATCACACTACAACTTACATGCTCCGAGGTTCGTGCGTCTAGGTGTCCGTGCAGTTTGGGCACGACAAACTTGATCTTCTTAGACCCCTTGTGCTCCGCGGATTTTGATTGAGACATCTTGGACGTCTGCAGTGAGGTCTAAGGAGAGAGAGAGAGAGAGGGGGAGGACAACATTATTTGAGAAGAGGGGTTGAAGAAGAATACAAGTTGCATGAAATACCAGAGCAACAGATTGAAGGTAAGACCAGGGTGGTGAAGTAAGACAGTAACTCCCACTCTCTCTCTTCAATCCCGCTCCTCCCTCCAGGTGTTCAAAACAGCTGTTCACCACCATCTCTTATCTCCCCCCATCCAAAACATTGATCTCTTCTACCCCGTTAGTTCACCCCAGATCCACTTTTTTGAAATACTGACTTCTTTCCTTGAAGTCCTAGCAGTGTCCATGTGTTTTATACCTCTCCCACCCCCCACACCCCCTTTCCATGCCTGCTCCCCCAAAGCTCTCTCCCTTTCACAGGTCTCCCGATGTTTCTATTCTCCACTGTTGAACTTGTGTGCTTCCCCCTCTCTCCCCATCTTGTCTCCCGCTCCCTTTATCATATGTTTTATGTGTCAGTTTGTCTTTTTTGTGATTAATGTTAGCTCTTACACGAGCCTCGATCTTGTATACAAAAAAGAAAAAAAAGTAGGAGGTTGTGGAAAGAAACACCAGCAGGTTTAGCATGTAAAGCCTAAAATAAATGACAGTTGAAATGAGATTCCATAAAATCACATCTTTTGTCCCCCCAGTTCTTATGAACCAAGATTGATCAAGCCGCACCAGTTTCGTCACAGGATTCTCTCTGGATCAAGAACATTTGAAGGGTTGTGATTTTATTGTCAACAACTCCTGAATAATAACGTCACAACTTATCCTTTAACACACACCATTCCCATCAATGTTGGGGATAATTGCTGAACTTGAAAGCCTTGGTGGCTGTTGGCTCGATTCATGCTGTAAATATACTGAAACACTGTTCCCCTTAACCACACAATTTTCCTTCATTTATCGAAATTACATTCTTGGCGCAAAAGGTATTTCTGCAGTTAAAATGTTCTGGTTAGTGACGGTCGGGAGGTGAGTCCCGTGTGGGTGAACACGTGACCCGTCTTGCAAGCCAATGTCGGTGGAACATGAGAACGATTTGCTGAAGGAATAGCGAGTCTCATGTTTGCACAATCGTGTTCCATACCGATCAGAAATACCAGGACATCACATAGGAAGCTTACTGTTTAGTGAACTTTGTTAGGCTCATATATCAGTCAGGTCTTCAACCATGAGCTGTCTAAGAGTCCAATACCAAAAGCTCATTATAAATGAGGAGCGCCATCATTATCCATATGCCATTATATGCTTCATTGGTTCTTTCAGTAATCAAATTTATATCCCCAAGTGGTTGCAGGTCTGGCCTAGTCTAGCGTTGGGGGTGCAGTTCTGGCCTAGCCTAGTGTTGGGGATGTGGTACTGGCCTAGCCTAGCCTAGCATTAGGGGTGCAGTACTGGCCTACTCTAGCATTGGGCATGCGGTTCTGGCCTAGCCTAGCATTGCGGATGTGGTTCTGGTCTAGCCTAGTGTTGGGGATGTGGTACTGGCCTAGCCTAGCCTAGCATTGGGGGTGCAGTACTGGCCTAGCCTAGCATTGAGCATGCGGTTCTGGCCTAGCCTAGCGTTGGGGATGTGATTCTGGTCTAGCCTAGTGTTGGGGATGCAGCACTGGCCTAGTCTAGCTTTGGGGATGCGGCACTGGCCTAGTCTAGCGTTGGGGATATGGTACTGGCCTAGTCTAGCTTTGGGGATGTGGCACTGGCCTAGCCTAGCATTGGGGATGCGGTACTGGCCTAGTCTAGCGTTGGGGATATGGTACTGGCCTAGTCTAGCTTTGCGGATGCAGCACTGGCCTAGCCTAGCATTGGGGATGCGGTACTGGCCTAGTCTAGCATTGGGGATGCGGTACTGGCCTTGTCTAGCGTTGGGGATATGGTACTGGCCTAGTCTAGCGTTGGGGATGCGGTACTGGTCTAGTCTAGCATTTGGGATGCGGTACTGGCCTAGTCTAGCGTTTGGGATGCGTTACTGGCCTAGTCTAGCATTGGGGTGCGGTTCTGGCCTAGCCCAGTGTTGGGATGTGGTCCTGGCCTAGCCTAGCATTGAGGATGCGGTTTTGGCCTAGTCTAGCATTGGGGATGCGGTACTGGCCTAGTCTAACATTGGAGATGCGGTCCTGGCCTAGTCTAGCGTTTGGGATGCGTTACTGGCCTAGTCTAGCATTGGGGTGCGGTTCTGGCCTAGCCCAGTGTTGGGATGTGGTCCTGGCCTAGCCTAGCATTGAGGATGCGGTTTTGGCCTAGTCTAGTGTTGTGGATGTGGTACTGGCCTAGTCTAGCTTTGTGGATGCGGCACTGGCCTAGTCTAGCATTGGGGTGCGGTTCTGGCCTAGCCCAGTGTTGTGGATGTGGTACTGGCCTAGTCTAGCGTTTGGGATGCGGTACTGGCCTAGTCTAGCATTGGGGATGCGGTACTGGCCTAGTCTAACATTGGGGATGCGGTCCTGGCCTAGTCTAGCGTTTGGGATGCGTTACTGGCCTAGTCTAGCATTGGGGTGCGGTTCTGGCCTAGCCCAGTGTTGGGATGTGGTCCTGGCCTAGCCTAGCATTGAGGATGCGGTTTTGGCCTAGTCTAGTGTTGTGAATGTGGTACTGGCCTAACCGAGTATTCAGGATGCAGTACTGCCCTAGCCCATCGTTGGGGATGCAAAAGTGACCCCCCGATGGAGCGTGGATTTAACATTTGGTATGGTATGGTCTACATTATGATTACTAGGGCATGCCCGTACTATATATATATCTAAAATTATATCCCCCCCCCTCTATTTACATGAAATGGTTTGGTCCAAAGCGAACGGCTTGCGAGTACGGTGACAATCCCCCCCCCCCTCTATTTACATGAAATGGTTTGGTCCAAAGCGAACGGCTTGCGAGTACGGTGACAATCCCCCCCTCTATTTACATGAAATGGTTTGGTCCAAAGCGAACGGCTTGCGGAGTTTGGTAAAGAAATCGCCATAGCGTGCACAAATGCGCAGGAAAGCGAAAGAATCGCAAATTAGTTTTAATTAGTTTTAAAACATAGTTTAACGCCAACATAGTTTGCCAACGTGAAATAAATGAATACGCTCTCAAATGTGCCGTCCGAGGCAGAGTCTGTTCGCCACGTTCGGCACACGTGATAGCTCGCTGCTCTCTGATTGGTTGAATCGTTTTTTGGACATAGCTCGGTAACTACTTGTCCGATTAATTTCAAACCTTGAAAAGGCACATCCTCGGGTCCCCAGCAATATACCTGGCAAGTTTCAAGTATATCGGACCCGTGGTTGTCGAGAAACAGCGGTCACAGACAAACAAACAAACACACACACACACACACACACACACACACACACACACACACACACACACACACACAGAGATTACTGGAATTATAGATAGAAGATAGTTCACACTTTGTTATTGACTCTTGATGCCCTCAAGGGCACTTTGGGTGGGCTCTAAATGAATTGCAGCTGTAAAGAAGAAGCGCCACCACCGTAAAATCCCTTGGAACACCTTTTTAAAGTATATCATAATCTATAGTTTAGATTGATGGTCTCAAAAAATATTGTTGTCAATCTATACCAAATTCCTTCAAGTAATATTGCCGTTAAGGTGACACGTGTTGTGTTCAGTTTATCATTCCCGTATGATATAATAAAAACAAACGTGGATTCTCCCATCCAAGGTCAGGGTGCCATGTTAACAAATAACGTGTTGGTGAATAAATAGAGGGTATATAGAATTAGCAGTTTAGTTATAAAGCGTCACGAGGTAACTTTTTATAACCAGCACTAGGGATAATAAAACTGCAAACGTTTCCTTTGCCATTTTGGTTTACGAGGCTCCGATAAGGCTGGAGAGTAACGTTGGAGTGAGGGATAAAGAAAGGAATACTGGAAGGAAATATGATGAGAAGGAAAAGAGAGTTTTCTTATTATTTCGTGTGCAGCCTGTGGCTGCTGGTTGCGTCATCGCTGGAAGTGGGACTGTGCCACTGATGCAGTGCCCGCTGTTTCCAGTAAGCTGGTACCTAATAAATAGATGACTGAAGATTAAAATGATGACCACAAGGCAGTGTTCGGGGCCCTGTGCTTTTTCTGGTCTTCATCAATGATCTCTCTGACTCTCTGGAAAATCCTCTCTATCTCTTTCCTGATGACTCCACTCTCTGCCGCTCCATTCCTCATCCCTCAGATCGGCAGTCTGCAGCCTCCTCACTCTCTGCAGACTTGGACAAAATCACAGACTGGTCAAACAAGTGGAACATGTCTTTCAATCCTGACAAAGCTCACACTCTTACTATGTCTCTCCGAAAAGACCGACTGGACAACCCTTCCATCTACTTCCTCAACAATCCTCTCCAAGAAGTTCTGTCGCTCAAGCTTTTGGGTCTCACGACCTGCCATGACCTTTCCTGGGGAAAAAAAAACATTTCAAATCTAGCCTCCAAAGCCAGTCGCCGACTGGGAATCCTCCATCATGCGAAGTCCTTCCTTGGCACACCTGATCTCACCACATACAAGGCTTTCATCCGCAGCTCAATGGAATACTGTTCCCCCCTCTGGGCCGGTGCTCCTGCCTCACACCTAGCTCTGCTTCACGGTGTTGAAACAAAAGCTTTCAGAATCATTGGAATCTCCTGCGATGAAGCTAACTCCGAGGGCCTTTCGCTCACTCACCGCAGGCAGGTTGGTGGTCTTTCTGTCTTCTACCGACTCCTCTCCGGCCTTGCTACCCCAGCTCTGTCTGTGCTCTGTCCCCCAAATATTCCTTCAGGTCGCACAAGGTCTGCCTGCAACCCTCTTATATACACAAAGAATTAAGTTAAGCACCCCCCCCCGTTTTTTTACAACCTCGCACATTACAAGTTTGTTGTCGTCAAAACAGTGTAATATACCCATGATATTGCTATATTTTCTGGAGAAGTGATATTATGGTCACATAAAAACATAACAATCATGCCGTTTTCAATATTTTATTCTGAATAATTTAAGGTGAAATTTTTTGGGAATTTTAGGCATATTTTCACCTCAATTTAAGTATGGAGCTATAGGTCCATCACGGACAGTGTGGATGACGTTTATGTTTTCTAACGTACAGTCATTGTTCTGAGAAGACCTCTAGCGATCTTTGCGTCAATAACGTGTGTAGGACCCACGTGATCGGATCACTGACTCAACCAATCACTTTTTTTCACCTTGATCACTCAATTTCATCAATGGATAATTACTAATGTCATACCAATCATTATTTGATCTCACATACCTTAGAATATATGCCAATGTATACATATACACAAAGAATATATATTAGGGGGTGCTTACCTTAATTCGTTGTGTAGGGGTGCTTAACTTAATTCTTTGTGTATAGTTAAACTGCCAAAATCTAGGCTCTCTGCTCACCTTCACTCTTTCATTCCCCTTTTCTCCCACCTCTGGGACAAACTCCCTCACTCCCTTCAATCCCACTCCTCCCTCCAGGTCTTTAAAACAGCTGTTCACCACCATCTCTTATCTTCCCCCATCCAAAACCTTGATCTTTTCTACTCATGCTAATTCACCCCAGATCCACTTTTTTGAAATTCCAACTTCTTTCCTGGAAGTCCTTGCAGTGTACATATGTTTGATACCTCTCCCTCCTCCCCCCAAGCCCTCCCCCTCCCACAGTTCTCTCGATGTCCCTGCTCTCAAATGTTGTGTTTGTGTCCTTCCCCCTCTCTCCCCATCTTGTCTACCGCTCCCCTTATTTTGTGTTTTATGTGTCGGTTTGACTTTTTGTGTGATTAATGTTCGCTCTTTCACGAGCCTCGATCTTGTACACCAAAAAAAATAAATCACAGGAGCATCAAGAGGAATACCAAATTACTTCTGGATTCATGCACTTCGTCTGCCTCATCCAAAAAATAATATTGCTGATTATAATCATGCATAAACAGTTTTCCCCTCATTCACAAATCCAACTATAGTAATGTTCATAGGTCAAGATATTATTAATTTGAAGAGCGAGATGCAGGGATAACTTTCTGGCATGTCAACAGCTGTTGCTCTCACAAAGCACACTGATGTTTCCAGGCTCTGATGTGTATAAACAGGGAGGTCAAAGTGCACATTTATCTTTGAATTAATTGTGTGATGAGGTGAATATGTGGAAGGATCAGTAAATAAAGCTGAGGGGAAAAAGGGAAGAGGTTGTTCACATGAACAGATCTGTGGACGAATCCATCAAAGTATCATTCTATTATTTGAAAACATTATCATCTCAATGGAGAACCAAGAGGAATGGTGAGCAGGTAAGTAAGTAGGATTAAATTAGAAGATTAAGAAAATGAGAAAAACGTACTTGAACCTCAGTTATAGAAGGATGAAACCCTCACGGCGTGAGAAGGAAACCTCTCGGCTCCTGGAGGCAAACCTCTCGACTACTGGAGGCAAACCTCTGAGCTGTCGGAGGTAAACGTCTTAACTGTCAGTGGCAAACCTCTTGGTTCTTGCAGGAAAACCTCTTGGCTCTCGGAAGAATACCTATCGGCTCTTGGAGGAATGGCTCTTGGCTCTTGGAAGAATACCTATCGGCTCTTGGAGGAATGGCTCTTGGCTCTTGGAGGAATGGCTCTTGGAGGAATGGCTCTTGGCTCTTGGAAGAATACCTATCGGCTCTTGGAGGAATGGCTCTTGGCTCTTGGAAGAATACCTATCGGCTCTTGGAGGAATGGCTCTTGGCTCTTGGAGGAATGGCTATTGGCTCTCGGAAGAATACCTATTGGCTCTCGGAGGAATACCTATTGGCTCTTGGAGGAATGGCTCTTGGCTCTTGGAAGAATACCTATCGGCTCTTGGAGGAATGGCTCTTGGCTCTCGGAGGAATGGCTATTGGCTCTCGGAAGAATACCTATTGGCTCTTGGAGGAATGGCTCTTGGCTCTCGGAAGAATACCTATTGGCTCTTGGAGGAATGGCTCTTGGCTCTCGGAAGAATACCTATTGGCTCTTGGAGGAATGGCTCTTGGCTCTCGGAAGAATACCTATTGGCTCTTGGAGGAATGGCTCTTGGCTCTCGGAGGAATGGCTATTGGCTCTTGGAGGAATGGCTCTTGGCTCTCGGAAGAATACCTATTGGCTCTTGGAGGAATGGCTCTTGGCTCTTGGAGGAATGGCTCTTGGCTCTCGGAGGAATGGCTATTGGCTCTCGGAAGAATACCTATTGGCTCTTGGAGGAATGGCTCTTGGCTCTCGGAGGAATACCTATCGGCTCTTGGAGGAATGCCTATGAAGAAATATCTCACAGCTCTAGGAGAAGCAAAACCTCAAGACTTTAAGAGAGGGAGGAAAACCTCAGGCGTTAGATGAAGGGAAAACCTCATGGCTTTAGGAGACGTAGGAAAACCTCATGGCTTTAAGGGAGGGAGGAAAGCTTCACTGGTTTAGGAGGAAGAATAACCCCACAGCGATAGGATAAGGAGGAAGAAAACCTCATGGCTTTTGGTGGAGGAGGGAAAACTTTACGGGGTTAGAAGTAGGAGCACCCCACAACTTGAAAAGGAAGAAAGTGGCATTGTGGCATTATAAGGAGGCAAAGCTCATAGCGTTAGATGGAGAAAGCATCAACAAGTGGGAGTGTGGGAATAAGAATGATGATAAATATGATGTGAGCATTGAGTTGAGTGGCTAACACTGGGCTGCTGAGTAAGCATACAAGGCAGAGGTAAATGAGATACAATGTTGCCAGATCTCGCAGTGCTTTGGCTATCCGGACACAGCGTTCCTCTATCCCTTGATAAATAGATGCAGTATGGGGTCGGCTGAGCTCCAACCGGGGTGCTATGTATGCTGCAGACACTGAGTCTGCTGTCTCAGGCCTGTGACCTAATTAATGGCACATGGTTGATTTCCTTTCCTGGACAAGCTCACACCCGTCTGAATACAAAACAAAGTGCAGAAAAAGGACGTTGTTGGTACATATAATATGCCTGTCTACAGATCAACCATCATCTCAGTCCACACAACTGGTCCATTAAAACTTTCACTCCTCCATGACATACCTGTACATGCCCTACCATCACAAGGACTGCAAGTACCTAAGCATGCCATAATAGATCGTACAATGACAGTCTGATAAGTGTGCTCGTCATGTGCAGCATCCCTTACAATGGGTAAGTTACCATAAAGTCGACTTAACCTGCATCTTGCATAACTTAGCATATAATACATGATGTCAAGAGTTCAGATGTGGAACACACCACATTATTTGAGTTATGATCGGAGGCACGACAGACATCAAGATGAGTAGCAGATATGCACACTGGGATATCATAGCAAGATTTTAAAAAACAATAACAAACTCGACATCAATTGTGGTTGTATTGTTGTTGACATCAATTGTGTTGCTCGTCAAGCAGATTATTATGTCTCACGACACAAGCAGAGAAGCTTTTCTTAAGTATGATCCTGGTACTCATCAATAAACCAGTGAAAGAGGTGTGCTCCAATCAAGCCAATGTGAAGCTTTTCGTGGGAGTACCCTGAGAAGCAGCTAGATCTGTCTTCTGACACCATGGTGACGGAGGTGCTCGTCACCATGGACACCTGGCGATTCATAATTTGAGGTCATGCTCCTTCTTCTTCATATTTTGTATGCCACACATATCTGTGCGTAGCTTCATTAGCTGGGGGGTGAACCTGTAATGTTGAGGTCATGCTACTCTGGGAAATTTATGTTTCTTGGTTTCATGTCACCAAATAAATCAACAATCCCTTTTATGCCCTTTATGATCAATTATATGAAGGAGAATTTATGTTTACACAGGGAATGGAAGATCCAAATTAAATACTGACCCACCATGTACAACAGCTTCCCCGGGATGACCCTTTAGGCCTTGATAGGACATTTGAGGCTGTGACACAAATTTTTGGGACTGCCACAATGATAGCTGCAAGACTTCCAGGAGATGCTGGTTTCTTCCGGGTTTATAGGTACCTGCAGGCTACACCATTAGGTAAGGCCGTGGATGCAGGTCTGTAGTACTCGTCAGAAACTCGGGCTTAAGTCACCATTTTTTACATTACTCATGACTCAACTCACGACTTAGCAGGCTGAGAACTAAACAGGATGTGCGAGTCAAAACTTCAGACCAAAGTTGTTTATGTTTCACCGCATGCGGTTAATAAACCGTTTTAATTCCATCACTGTAGTGAAGGTAAAGAAAAGGAACAGCCCAATATAAACAGAGGGGTGCAGAAGACAATAGTTTAGGTAGGGTGGGTAGAAATATGTTCTCTCTGCTATTGAGAAAAATAACCGACATGATAAAATAGCCTTGAAGCCTGGTGTTGGCTTAGCGGTTAGGGTGCCGGCTTGGGGTCCTAGGATCCTGGGTTCGAATCCCGGTCGATCACTGAATTAACGCCAGGGGCGTTGACTCAGTCTGTCATCCTTCCGAGGTCGGAAAATCGAGCACCAGCTTGCTGGGATGAATGATCACGGTGTGTACCCCGGTTTAGAATAGGTACACCGTATCCCTGCGCATCGTAAGAGGCGACTAAGTGTTGGCGTTAGGAAGGGCATCCGGCTATAAGAAACATTGCCTCGAACGGGGAACCATGATTGTTATGGGGCCTGCAAGGCTAACCCCCGCTCTAGCGGGGAAAATGGCCTTAAAACGATCATTCATTCATTCATAAAATGGCCTTGAGATACCAGATAAGAATTGAGAATGGAAATTCGATTAGAGAATGACGCATGACTCAAGCGAGGGTCGAATAATTCGACCAAATAACTAACTCAACACTGGACCCATGAGACATGAGACTCGAAAATCGACTCGACTCAATGCACGGTCGGCTACGTTGTGAAAGCAGTAAATGGCCGTTGATGTCATCTTACATCAGCGCCATGTCATGGAGATAAACACAACATCTCGGCCTCGGCGGACCAGTGCTGGAACAGGTTACTTCATCATGTGGTTTCCATTCTCAGCAGAGACTGTAGGCCTTGATAGCAGGCCTGCTTCAATCCAGACAGTTGGCCAATAAATAGGAACCAACAGCAAAGTGAGCAGAGGAAGCAAAGCAATGAAAACCATCTCAAGTAAGCAACGACTGAAGGGAACGACCATGGTCGTTTGTGCATGGTCTGATGTGGAGGATGCTCTCTTGGTGGTTTTTACTGTTTTGCTTACTTGGAGTGTCAATAAAACTTATTATTATCACTTAAATTGAAAGTATCCTCGCTAAAGTGGTGACCCCGACGTGATAGGTTGTTTTATACTGAATGGCAAACTTATAGGGAGAGCATGGCTATTGTGAATATGACACTTCCATGGACATCTTGGGCTTCCCATAGCACCAAAATGGCGGACGTATGATTTTCTTTAAGGTTGCAATTGTGGGTGGCGTCACGCCAGCTGTCCAATCAATGTGTATAGAGCGGACATACAAAAACTTGCTCCATTATACTCGTATATAGATAATTACAATGATGTGAGGAGAAAAACAACAACAAATGAACACAGTGTGAGGGATTTCACTCGGGAATTCTTCTTCTTCTTCCAAAAAAAGTGGAGAGACCTGATCCAAGGAGTATTATCACACTGAGGGTTTGCATGAATGTATGCAGGACTTACATTACATCACAGCATGAGCTCCAAGCTTAGATAGGAACACTAAAGAGTACAAAATCAAAGAGGCTCGAATCAACAGATCACGTGATCTCAAACGCCTATTTTAAAAAGTCAAAAAACAAACTGGTAATGAAGTATACTTTACCTTAAACCCAAATATATTCGCCAAATGTGTTTACAATGTATTGTTTTTAAACACAAAAGGAATAGATAATTTATGCAAAAGAAAAAGTTTCAAAAATAAAGCACAAATTAAGGAGTTTAATAACATTTGAGTAATGTATGTACAAGATAAACAACCTACAAGAAAAGGAAACAATTCTAAAGCAACTGAAAGTTATGGTTTCACTAAATAGAATTCATAGAACACTGTTTCCCACGCTGGTTGGAGAAATAAAAAGGACATGAGCCAGGTCTGCGAGCAGCAAATTTGATTGGCCAAGATGATGTAAAATGCTGTAATAATTTGTTTCAAGAACTGCTAAACGGAAGGGGTTTGAAAGTGCGAAAACGGCGATTTGTATTCTACAGTGTTCACGTGTATAGTTCAATTGAAATGAAAAATAAAGGCGTTAAAGGTCAGAGAAAAAAAACATTTTTCGGAAGTTTACCGCCATTGATGCAACGTCTTTTACACCACCTTATTTAACACGTTACATTAGTTATTCCTGCCTGGTGTTTGTGTCCTCTATGAAGTCCCTAAAACAGTAAGTTTCCTGTTGGGAATGATTTTCAATTTTGTTTGACTGCCAGACAAGCAGAGTAAACAAATGATCTCACTCCTCTCTGCACATGCGCGATCGGGACAAATTCAGAGCCAAAGTCCTGCTAAGCCAAATTCCAGCTCCTAAAGTCCCCTTATTATATGTTTTATGTGTCTGTTTGATTTTTTGTGTGATTAATGTTAGCTCTTTCATGAGCTTGTATACAAAAAAAAAAAAAATACCGACAGGTTTGTTTTCCGATTCATGTTCCGATTCGTGTTCAAAATATAACATTCAATTGAAAACAAGATAAACTGACGTTTCTCGACAGACTGACAGACAGAGACAAAGTGAACCAATTGTCAGGGCCAGTCTTACCTATGGGGCAGCCTGGGCAATTGCCCTGCACTGGTGGGCCCCCAACAGCCAGTGGGGGTTATATACTTTATAACCTACTGAAGAACCCATCAATTATATCACCCAGTGTATAAAATGAAAAATCTGATAGTGTTTTAATTTGCTGTATTTAAATTTTCCAACAACAGCAAATTCAAAATTCCAACAACAAAAAGCAAAAGACCAAAAAACAACAACAACAACTAGTTGCAGACTCACTAGTCTAGTCAAATTTCTGGGAAACGTGAATTCATGAGGCATTTTTGAGTAAAAGCAAGCAAACCACTTTTTCTGGGGTAGTTTTTCGTGCTGAATACGAATCTGTTGTTTGCCAAGCCCAAAAATGCGTAATTAGGTCACTAATCAAGGTCAAAGGTCAATGAGTGCAAAATTCAAAATTTTTGAAAAAATGTTTTATTTTACATCACCTATCTGTACATTTCAATTATTTTACAGTATTTTGTCTGGTAAGGTTACTACAGCTTTTCACAATTATGAAAGTAAAGGGAATTGTGAAGGGAAAAAATCAGATTTTTGTGAATATATCCGTAATGAAGCAACTTTTCGTTTTTTGACATACTGTTTTAATTCACTTGAATTATTGCCTTAAATACCATCAGTGAAGTGGTTTACCTGAGTCCTATATAATAGCAAGATTGTTTTCTACACTAAATGTCAATATTTGACTAATTAGCCACTTAATTAAGGCTAACGGTCACAAGGCGCAAAGTGCACTTACATGGCACAAGGCGCAAAATGCACTTCATGGCAAACATGTTTGGAGTGCAGGCAGTTGATCATTATCACATGTATTCTTAATTAATCCTGAATCAATTGCAGTCTGTCAGACTGATTGGCTGGAAGGAGGAGCCATCCAGGGGAATGCCAATTAGCTTAACTGTGTAAGCTCTGACCCCCCCCCCCCCTACTTTGGCCTGTTTCGACATGGTGTTTCACTGGCATTGCACTTGCAGGCCTCAGTGCAGAACTGTTTCCCCCACTTCCGACAAGAGCAACTATCAGAACTGCAACCTTTCTTGCAACCACACTGAGTAAGTTCTCGGCATCCCTTTGGAATTGACGGTAAAGTTGTAAGAACCGGTGACAACTTGTCATCAACGAGTTTCCATCCACAATCAGTCGGCGGTGGCAGATCTGTCATTGGATTACTGGCCTCTCTCCAAATGAAACTTTGGTAGTTTGCACGCTCTATGTGGAACTTTGCTGCATCACTAGATGGAGGTAGGGTCTCCGTTGCATGGCATTTGTTGAACAGTTTAATGCGGGCTTGATTACAGTTCTCAGATGGTTCCTTGTAGATATGGCAAATGAACTTTTCAGCATCTTCTGTGACCTTCTTTGATGGTGTCGGAAACTGCTGTTGTTGGATCTTTTCAACTGCTGTTGGTATATCCAACGTTGACGTATTGGATGGTTTGATGTCTCCAAGACCGCTTTCAGCAGATGGCCCCCTCTGCCAGGCAGCTAACTGAGTAGCGTGAAATGTATTTTTGCCATCTAGGGTAGAGTCATTGATGTCAATATTGTCGCCAGAAAAATGCACAAATCGTCCCGAAACCAGGTTGCTGGTAACAACTGCCCCAGTTTCTTGATCAAGCGCTTTCAGAGTGTTTTCAGCCATGGCAGTGTCATACCTAAGAACCCGGTTATAGCTGATTATGTGCCCAGCATTATGGAATAGCTCAACTAATTTATTTGATCGAGTTGACTGGTGCAGCGTCATACCCATTCCAACGTGTTTAGGCGGTGCCTTCTTGTCTCCACATACACCATAGACCATGTCTTGTCCAATGCTAAGGACCCTTGTCTTCTTCACCCAACCAGTTTCAGACATCTCACTTTCGTCAAACTCAGCATCGACACTACTTTGGCCTCCAAGCAAGATATTCACAAACATGAGTACAGATGGTGGTACACTTGCCAACTCTGCTTTTTCGCTTACATCGCAACCTTCGAATGCAGGATGTGACATGATATCACTGCGGAGTTGCAGAGCAACGTGCACTAAAGACAGAAAATGATCATCCTGTTGTCTAAATATGGGAATATAGTCTGCACTGTTCTGACCGCACACCATTTCTGAAAGAGGTATGTGACTGAAATGTCGTGGAAGAAGCAAAGTTTGTTTCTCTGAAGGCGCCAAATTTCTTAGCACAAGAAATTCATAAATGTCCCCAATGCAATTCGACAAAGTTTCTTTAAAAGTCCCCAGTCTACTAAGATACGATGTAGGAATTGTGCCGTCGCACTCCCTGGCTAACTCTTTGTACCTCTCGAACACTGCAGATAGTTCAAATACGTGCCCTTTCTCAGCAGAGTGACGCAGCTCTTGACACAACCATGATATCGCCATGTCTGCTGATTTGCTTTCAGTTTCCGCCCTTTTGACATCCCTAAAGAATTTACTAAGACAGTTAACATGGTAACATGCCTCAGCTGAGATTAAATCATTCTCATTTGCAGTACGGACTAAGATGTTATGTACAAATTTAGCTTTTTCCGTAATTTCATTACTCATTTTGAAGGTTGTGACACGACTTGTCTTCTGCTTCTTGTCAAAGTTCTGGCAGAACATACACAATGTCCAGTTCATCTTAGTAGTACTACTGCGTAAAAACGGACATGCTTCAGCCGAAACACTCTTTCTTTCAGGATCTTTTTCGTTTTTCGATTGTTCCTTGGCTAGCTTAGCATTTATTTTCCCCTTGTGTGTGTATGCAGAGTAACATAGCTTATGCCATTTAAGTTTGGGGAGACTTTCTGGAGGCTCTGCAAAGAGAGTCGAAAGCCTGTCCACGGCTGATCGAAATTCATAGTGTCTAAGTTTGCATCGGAGCTCGGTCGCCTCTCTGATGGCAGCAATACCCTGGTTTGTCCGGTTGAAAATCGTATCTTTGACCTGGCTAGTTCCCTGACAAATGATACAAAGTTCAAACGACACATCCTCACGCTGTCGCTTGAGGCTGGCAATAGGTTCCATGGTTGGCCTGAGGGGAGAAACAGAAACCAAACTAAGCACCAGGCACGCATGTTCTGACCATGAAAACTACAACGTTGTATGATATACTGCAACAGCCCTTAAATGATCGAATAAGCGCAGGCAGTGTTGGCCCGGGTTTTAATCTTATTCTCAAAGACACAAAGTAAAGCTTCTTCAAGACAAAACATCTAACCGATATCACTAATTCATTAGTGGTAGATGCATTAGGCACTCATCGTCAATGCCCATGCCCTGCCTGTCTTTTTGCTACTGTTAGGTAAATGTACATGTATGTAGGCCTGCCTATGATGTGAGATGTCAAGCATACATTACACATTTGTATGTACATGTATCTCACCAAAGAAGAATGCATTCCTTTACTTTCATTTGATTTTATATTTCATTTTTTAACAATCTTAAAAAGACCCTTACCTGTACTCCTGAAATGTTTAATGCCTGATGCCTAGGGTACGAACTAGATGGCTTATGCTAGGCTATTAGATTCATTCTTCATCATTAAGGGTCTATTGAAGAACACCCTGCTCTGTCTGAATGGAAATGATTTGACAAACATGGCAAATGCATTGGGGTCAGAAAGATGAAGCCACTTTCACTGTTGAGTGAAAGGGATGGTTTCAAGTGCAAGTAACTGTTACGTCATTGCAAGACTTTCGCACTCATTGACCTTTGACCTATGTTGTTTACCGGTGACATTTAGATTCTGTCTTTATAAAATCTATCTCTAGACCATCAATAGGAGCATAAAAACTCTGCCCCATTGTGCATTTAGAGGTTAAACTGCAAGCAAATTACGCAAAAACTAATTGTCGCCCCTTACAGAGATAAAGGCAAATGAGCATAGATGTGTCCTCACGTTTTCCTTTAAAAATAAGATTTTGAAAAGCTTTAGCAACCTTACTAGACAAAATATTGTAAAATAATTGAAATGTACAGATAGGGGATGTAAAATAAAGCATTTTTTCAAAAAAATTGAATTTTGCACTCATTGACCTTTGACCTTGATTAGTGACCTAATTACGCATTTTTGGGCTTGGCAAACAACAGATTCATATTCAGCATGAAAAACTACCCCAGAAAAAGTGGTTTGTTTGCTTTTACTCAAAAATGCCTCAATCATTCTATAAAGGCACATTTTCAGATTTTTTGACTAGGCTACACTCCTTGACCCTTGTAAATGAGCTATTCCACTCGCGTTTGTAGGTTGTATTGTTTTTTTTTAACGACGCCCACACGTCGACATGTGATCGAACAAGCTAGCGCTATTCGTCGGTCGTAATTTGCTTTTCGAAAATGATGCACACATCAATTGAATTTTATATTATTTTCGGGCTTACCTCGGCAAAGATGACCAGACGCAGTGGAACGAAATTATCCAAGTGGGGCAGAAAAACGAAAAAAAAAAAAAAAAAGCAGAGAATTTACATGAAAATTTACAAAAGGTTACTGATTTCTTCAAAAGTGAAACCGAGAATGAAGCAGCAGCAGCGGTAACAGGTAAAACATTTCTACCATAATACCGCCATTTGTTTTTCCAAGTTATAGGTAGAATATGTTGTTTTTGAGCTCAATACCATGAACTCACACTGAGATGTCAAATTAATCTGGAGTCATTACATTCCTATTGTACAGCGCTCCTTTCCTCTGCCATCTCCAGGAGCTGCATGACATCATCGCCGGGCACCGAAGGGGGCTCGACAATGACGCACGCTGAAAGGGAGTACTCAGTTTTCACTCTGGTTGTTTGTTTGTTTTCTTGTTTTCTTGTTTTTCCGGGTGATATCTCAGCCATCATTTGAGCTAGGAAGCTGAAATTTGGGCACAATAGTGAGTAAGTACTTTGTCAAAAACTGTGTTATTTGTTTTTTTATTAATCAATTAATTGATGAGTTATTTAATTATTATTGATTAATTAAGTACTTATTTATTTCCTTTCTCTTCTGGGCATTATCTCAGGCACCTTTTGAGTTAGGAAGCTGATATTTGGACATGACAATGACCAAGTGATTTGGTTGTAAAGGTTATTTTTGATTTATTGATTAATCAATTAATCGATCAATTATTTAATTATTCGATTAATGACTAAATTATTTCTTTCTTTTTTAGTTACAGATTTGGATGAAATGGTGGTGGTTTATGTGTTCTATGAGCCACTTGATCAATTATTTAATTTTTTATGATTATTATTTTTTTATTTTAATTATTAATTTTTTTTTTTCTCATCTGGCCAATATCTCAGGCACCATTTGAGCGAGGAAGCTGATATTTGGACATGAAAATGACCAAGTGATTTGGCTGTAAAGGGTATTTTTGATTTATTGATTAATCAATTAATCGATTAATTATTTATTGATTAAGAAATTAATTATTTAATTTTTTTATTAATGACTTATTTAATTAAATTTCTAAAAGTTACATCTTCGGATGAAGCACTAGTTGTTTAGTTATGCTATTAGCCAATTGATTAAGAAAATATTTTATGACAATCTTTTATCGATTTTAATTATGCAATTAATCAATCAATTATTGTACACCTCTTCCTCCATATACAGTCTCTATGAGCTGCATGGGGGCGGTGTACTTTGAATGTATCTGTACTTGTTATAATATTAATGTTCTTCTTTTTTTTTTAGTAATAAATCTACATTTTCTATATTGTTTTGGTGAATATTGGAGAATAGAATAATGTTAAATCACAAAGTGTGGTGCATTATTGAAGGGACATACATTGTGAAAATGTGGTGTTTTATTGTTGTTCAGAATGGGTTGGGTGGGAATAGAGGGGACGTGGGGGCCCAGAATCACTGAGACCGCCCCTGACAATATTGCTTAACACCACTTGTTGCTTCATGTCTCGCGGGCAACAAGTTCGTGTAAACAGGCACATTCAATAAAGAAGAGGATTCGCAGAGGGAAATTAATGTGAGGATGGGGATGGGCAGGGCCAAGGTGAACAAAGATATGGAAATGATGGCAGAGGAGTTGGTTGAGGATTGCGAAGAGGAAGAAGACGCATGGGATGTGGAAGAACACAAATGTTTATTTCTCATGAACAGAGAGCCGTGCAGGTTGTAGCACAAAGTTCGTTTGTTCCAACTTCCACAGAGACTTTGCGTTGAGTTACTCAACGTACGGTTCCACAAGGAAGGACAGAACGTTCCACCTGATGACACCTAGGTATGTACTGTAGTAATTACGTTCTTGTTTCAACACCGATAATGCACTTTACTAAAAACGAAATTCCTGGAATTGCAGTGATTGCTTTGTAGATTGCTTTTCTTGCTCCTTTTCATCCACACACCTTCTATTCATTGTTCACGGACCACAATTAACGTTTCACTCCATATCAGGTTTATTTGCTTTCACACATCCTTTTGTTTGGTCACGTGCGATTTACATACCTTGCATACCTGGATCCGCCTCCTAAAGCTCTGAAATAAGATGATTACTAAACTAGCCCACTTTTGTGTGCATATAGCACACATATGTACACACACACACACACACACACACACACACACACACACACACACACACACACACACACACACACACACACACACACACCTCTAAGCTATCTAGCCTGGGTTCGAATACCTACCCAGGTATAAACAGGCAAGGTGATTCATCAATGTGTGTGTGCCGTCCCTCGGATGGTCGTTACAATGGGCGTCGCATATGCCAGCATTAGCTGGTGGACGTCAAAGACCCCACGGACGGGGTCCCTCTTGGAGTAGGCGAGCTATCTCCGGCACCATGGAACAAGTAACAAATTCCTGCCCAAAAAGCCACTGCTTGCTGGGTAGGCAATGGCAATAACCGAGTACGGTACATCGGATCGGACATACACAGTCACAGACACGTGACATTCATTTATGATAATACCATACCGAGTGCAGTAGATACAGGTGGGCAGGTGAAAGAGGAAATGTACATTATATTGTTATTTATTCATTCACTTACCCCAGAAATCGCGTCTACTTGGGAGCTTTATCCCAGATGACGACGTGTCCGCCAGCTGTGATAATCTTACGACACAGTTTATGTACGCGGAAAACATTGTACGTACAAGATTACAGATGTCGGAAAAGAAAACTACGGGCTATGAGCACCTCGTCCCGATGAATGATTTTAAGAGAGAACGAGTTCCACCGCGGATCAAACTCTCGCTGCACTCACCTTCCCGCGCTCCGTACGTCGGTAGTCTACTCGAGTACTCGGTACGTGTGTGGTCCTGCGCACTCGCCTGTGGAGATGTGTCTAACTCACTCACGACTCACTCACTCTCTGTCTCTCTACTCCCGAGTCTGGCAGACAGCCGAGCTGCAACCCAAGCTCTCCGCTCACCACAGGCGAACTCGATCCACCACCAGCACCTCCAGCCCCCCAACCTTCCCTTCCCTAACCACTTCACTCGCGCTTTATGACTCCTCACTTGTTTGTATAATTACGCCTTTCACATCATCCCTAGCTTTTCATTTCCTATGTAATACTAATATCGACATACATTTGGTTAGGGCAAGTCTACTTATGAGGTACGCACATGAAAGAGGTTGGCGGAGGTGGGGCTTAAAAATACCTCCATATTACTGACATAATAAATAGATAGCATCTTTCTCTTCAGGAAAAGATTATTGTGTCGAACACGAGAAAATTCAATTCGTCAAAGCAACCACAAACCGCAGGGGCATAACCACCCCTCCCCCTCTAGTCCCCAGCAGAAGCAAACCGCGGGGCATAACCATCCCCCTCCCCCTCTAGTCCCCAGCAGAAGCAAACCGCGGGGCATAACCATCCCCTCCCCCTATAGTCCCCAGCAGAAGCAAACCGCGGGGCATAACCATCCCCCTCCCCCTCTAGTCCCCAGCAGAAGCAAACCGCGGGGCATAACCATCCACCCCTCCCCTCTAGTCCCCAGCAGAAGCAAACCGCGGGGCATAACCATCCCCTCCCCCTATAGTCCCCAGCAGAAGCAAACCGCGGGGCATAACCATCCACCCCTCCCCTCTAGTCCCCAGCAGAAGCAAACTGCGGGGCATAACCATCCCCTCCCCCTCTAGTCCCCAGCAGAAGCAAACCGCGGGGCATAACCATCCACCCCTCCCCTCTAGTCCCCAGCAGAAGCAAACCGCGGGGCATAACCATCCACCCCACCCCTGGCATAACCATCCACCCCTCCCCTGGCATAACCATCCACCCCTCCCCTGGCATAACCATCCACCCCTCCCCTGGCATTAGCATCCACCCCTCCCATGGCATAACTATCCACCCCTCCCCTGGCATAACCATCCACCCCTCCCCTTGCATAACCATCCACCCCTCCCCTGGCATAACCATCCACCCCTCCCCTAGCATGACCATCCACCCCTCTCCTAGGATAACCATCCCCCCCCCCCCCTAGTCCCCAGCAGAAGCAAACCGCAGGGGCATAACCATCCACCCCTCCCCTGGCATAACCATCCACCCCTCCCCTGGCATAACCATCCACTCCTCCCCTGGCATAAGCATCCACCCCAACCCTGGCATAAGCATCCACCCCAACCCTGGCATAAGCATCCACCCCTCCCCTAACAGTTCAGGCATAAATCTTGCAAAGAGACAGCAGCACCAAAATTCCCTGAAAGAGCAAAGTACATGAAAACTATGATGATGATGATGATGTTGATGACGATGATGATGATGACGACGATGATGATGATGATGACTATGACGATGATGACGACTATGACGATGATGATGATGATGATGAGTATGACGATGATGATGATGATGACTATGACGATGATGACGATGACGATGGTGACGATGATGACTATGACGATGATGATGATGACGACGATGACGATGCTGATGACTATGATGACGACGATGATGATGATGATGACGATGACAACGATGACAACGATGATGACTATGATGATGACGATGATGATTATGACGATGATGATGATGATGATGATGACTATGCCGCTGATGACTATGACGCTGATGACGATGATGATGATAATGATGATGATGACGATGATGACGATGATGATGATGATGATGACGACGACGCCGATAACAATCACATGAACCAAAATGAGAATGACATCGAACATGTTGTGTAGTTGTTGAGTTCATTTGCTTTGGGTTTCCTGCTGGTGGACATTGTCTGCTTTCGCAAAGTTCATGCCTTTGTCTGTCGGCTGCCTAATCAAGGCAATGGCAAACCAGCAGGTGCAATGCTGGTCATGAGCCTACTTTGGTAGTCCTGAACATGGTCTCGGGCGACCACCAAAACGAACAAGAAACCTGCTTTCAGTTCATCAACTCCCCATCTTGTTTTGTAAAGCATCCGGTCTTGGAACCCAAGGCCACCCATTACTAACAGCACCGCAAGACAAAGCGTCACCAAACAGACCCAGATCAGCAGCACATTCTTGGTGGTTGCCTGATGGCAGGTGCAGCGTTGTCAAAGTCGTCTCATAAAAAGGACATTGCCTGGTTTAGGCTTCCGGCACACAATGGCATGCCCTTTGTGAAATACAACGTGTGGAAAATGTCCACCAGCAGGAAATGCTGGCAGCCGAGACCCTTGCTCAAGGTCCCATCCCGATGGTCTCAAGGTCTGAAGGTCTCAAGGTCCCATCACCTACGAGGCTGATCCAGTTCTTATGAAGACTTTGGGAATCAAACGTTGACTAGGCAGCTCAAAGGTGAGTACGCTACCACAATAGCACCTGCATGGCCACCACAATTCTCGTTTGGCCACCACAATCCCTGATGGTGGACCAAACTCACCTTGGCATGTATTAAGGCTTCTGGAAGAATGTGTACTGTAACCGATTCCAATCCCACTAATAAATCAATGGAATTAAGGGACTGAGGTTGTGTTGGCCGAGGAAGATTCCAGAATTCAGTTGGAGTAACCATGTACCCGTATATAGTCTAAAAGCAGTACAAGGTCTTCGAGCTGCTTTGGGTTCGATTCCTGCCCGACCATGAGCTGTCACCTTAGTGTCGTCGTTTACCAGCATTGTGATGCATCCTGATCCTCTTGATGGAGGAGACAATAAACTGCCCGTCTCATCTGCTGGTATTTATCTGTGGGTCCATGTTAAATATCCCACAACTCCTTTAGGTAGGAGGAGGCCATGATGTTCTGGTACCTTGGCCATATTCAAAATTTCTGCTATATAGTAGAGAGTTACTTTCATAACCCTCTGGGATGGAGTTGTGACCTATCCACAGTACATTTACATTTATGGAAAAGTTCCATTGGCGGTGCCCTCATGATGCCCAGAGGAGTACGGGAATCATGGGAAATTGGCCTACAATGAAGATGAGATGGTCGCAGGCTAAAAATATGGAAGTTGTGCAATGAAAATGTTGCAAGCATGTAGCATGTAGCATGTAGCAAAATGTAGCAAGCAAGCCTTTCCATCCTGCCTTCAATTAGGTCCCCACTAGAACATTGTCAGAAACTCTCTTCCTTTGCCACTCAATTAACAGAAGAACCTGATATCTGTAATTATACTCAAAGGATCACTCTCTTATTAACGGAGCAAGAATGTGTTTCTAAATTGCTTGGATATGGGGTGCACACATTTCCTTCATTCCCACCACTGGTCAACAACCTGCAAACCTGAGTCTCAACACAAAGCCAAATATAAACTTGTTTGTTGACACCAAGTTCAGCAACTAGTCGCATGACCAGAACTTGAGACGACCCAAGGAACAAGGAAAGGTTGAGCCACGTCTCCCGGGGAGGGCACGGGAAATCCACGCCACCCGACGAAGGTGTCGGGTCCCCCAAACATGCAGCGAGGTCGTAAATTAATCAAAACAAAATCTCCAAGTACAACTTAGACATAAAGTGAAAATGATAGGCCCACCACATACCAGGTAATTCGAGCTGTGGGACAACTGGCTTAATGCCCCTTTCCAAAGGATGGCACGCTTGATGCAATAACGCAAGACGGTTACACCACTTAACTGGAATGGTATTCATGGAATACTTACCCTGCGCAGTCAACTTGTTGTGAGCCACGTCAAGCATCATCAAGCCAAGCCAAGCAAGATGTGATGCATCAACCAAGATGAACCATCAACCAAGATGATGCATCAACCAAGATGTGAGCCAAACATCATCTTCTGTTTTTGAACATTGTTTTTCTTTGATCCAATATGAATGCCAGACCACGTGAGCGATGACATCATAAATTTATATTCTCTTATATAATTGTTGCATAGATCACGCTCAATACATTTCAAACTGATCAGACAGAGCGTTTTCCTTGTCGAATTATGACATCATAATTATGGCACCAATGACGTCATCGTTAACAAAACCGATTCCCCATATGGAGTTCTTTACAATGAGCCATGTTTAATTTTTTTCCATGCAGCGGTTTTGGAGATATAGAGGTGCAAGAAAATGAATTTTTAAAATGCAGACACGTACGCCACACAGCACATGGCACGTACGTATATAACTGAATGCTTAACCCCACTTTCGCTTCGCGTTATTTATCTTCGCTTCGTGCTATATATCGTTATTTGCCCCATCTCTCAACTCAATTGTGTGGGATTCGTTAAAAATATTGGTGTGGTGTAAAATGACCTTGAAGTGCGGTTATTAGTTAATATCGCGTTTTCCTGTCTCGTTTCCGTTTTCCTGTTTCCTTGGCAAATCTCGTGAACAGCATGCCTCGACGTGTACGTGCTCTTCTGAATGCTCGTGGGGTTCCACGAAGTACTGAACTGTAATTTTACTGTCCGTAATCCCAGTCATGATTTAACTTTTGTTTTCGTTGAAAAAATTTTTTTGCTCATGTGTAAAATAAAGAGATACTTCTGGAAAACGTACAGAAGTTTAACACAGTACTGTCCGTGAATTGAGTTCGATATCAGTTTACATCACTTTCAAGGATCAATTTATTTGCTTCGAAATGTCAAATGTGGTTTTTGTTTCTTTTAAAGGTCACATTAACAAAATCTAGAATAATTTCAACATAATTCCAATTAACTTTTGGTTCTAAGTCATCTTGAAAAGTAAGTTCACCCCCACAAAAAAAATATTCCATATTAAATGCCAAGTCTGTATATATATATATATTGTTACAGACGCGGTTTTAGATGTTATATTGACCGAGCGGTGGTGTATTACCGCGTCCGAACAGTTACTCCCCGATTAGAACCCGATTCCACCCGTCGTTGACCAGATCGCCCCACAGATATTCAATCGGGAAACCTCTAAAGCGACCGAAAGAGAAGGAAAAGAGAAAAAGACAGAGTACGGAGGAAGAACAGATTTATTATACACACACAAGCAAAAAGGAAGAGCGACCAAAATTATTTACAAGCAATGGATGGAAAAAGCAGTCACACAGTGCATCGTTAGCTTATTCTACTCAATTTACTTAATCCCAAGACAACGAGTAGGACAGGACGTTCACACTTACACAGGGGATATTGCAGGCAGGTAGGGCTTGAGGTGGATTGCTTGAGAGGGAGGCAAGGTCGGAGGCAGCAGCTCTCAATTCCTCGCGGTTTTTGGCGGGAAAACCCTCCATCGCGTATCCGCTGCTTTAGACGTCACGCGCTGGTTCGGCACACCTGCTCCTCTTCTTGTGGTGGAGCCGTCTCCCTCCTTTCAGCGCGTCTCTCCAAAGCTGGTTTCCTTGCCGAGTACCTCTCCTCTTTGGCTTGGAGCGTTTCGCATCTCACCGCTCCTCTTGGTGCCGCCTCTTTGCTCATCTCCCAGGTCATCTCCCAAGTCATCTGGTAAAGCAGTCCCTTTCAGTCGCTTTTATCACCTCGGGCGGAATCAAGCCGCCGGCTGCGAGGGCACGCCTACCGGGTCGCTCACCGCGGTGCTGATTGGCCATGCGACCCTCTGGCTCACTCCTCCCCTCTATGACGAGGTGGAGACACGCCTTTCTTCTCCGAGATTAGCACATGGGCAATGGCGGCTTGCGGGATTGAACACAACTCCCACCCTTTTGAAAGGAACTTTGGAGAGCGGAGATGTTTGGGGAAATTGCAAGGGCCTATGCTTATTTTGTTTGATACAATGCAAAGTCAATCTAGTGGGAAACACATATTTAGCCTACATAGAATAAGGAAATACACTATTTAAAAAAGATATATCGTGACCTGCGTGTAAGTTTCATGGAATTAACTAGGAGGACGGCTGCGACCATTATTTACATTAACAGGGTGTTACACATATTTTTGTAACGTTCACATTGTAACGTTTTCACATTCGTTACACTTCCTCCAAAATTGTTACACTTCTCAAAAAAAACCGTTACACTTCTCAGAACCGTTACAATATATATATATATATATATATATATATATTCTTTATTTTGCTTACATATTAATTTTTTACATTTTAAATATATAGTATATATACTGTATATATATATATATTTTTTGTTTATATATTAATTTTTTACATTATATATACTAGGACGTGCCCGTACGTGGGTGCCCGTTCCTTGGTGCGGCCCAGCATCTAGTCGAGACCCAGTCACCCAGGCCGATCACCCATTCCGACCCCAAATTCCTCATCGACGAAAACTAAACAATATATTATATGAATCGCACCGTACATACCTCCTTCTAGATCTTGTTCTTGTCTTGATATACTCACTCAGGCTCACTCTATCACGCTGAGTCCTCCCAGCTCCTCCAAATGGCGCCCGCTACGCCTCGAATTACTATCCGTAATGGCGCACGCGCTCTCACATCGGCCACGCCTACGCAACAACGTGTTCTGTGATTGGCTGGCCTACCCCGCAACCTGTTCTGTGATTAGTTTGGTAAATAAATCGCCATAGCTCGGTAACTACTTCTTCGATTAATATGAAACCTTGAAAAGGCACATCCTCAGGTCCCCAGCAATATATCTGGCAATTTTAATTGAATTACTATCTGTAATGGCGCACGCGCTCTCACATCGGCCACGCCTACGCAACAACGTGTTCTGTGATTGGCTGGCCTACCCCGCAACCTGTTCTGTGATTAGTTTGGTAAATAAATCGCCATAGCTCGGTAACTACTTCTCCGATTAATATGAAACCTTGAAAAGGCACATCCTCAGGTCCCCAGCAATATACCTGGCAAGTTTCAAGTATATCGGACCCGTGGTTGTCGAGAAACAGCGGTCACAGACAAACACACAGACACACACACATACACACAGAGATTACTGGAATTATAGATACTAGGACGTGCCCGTACGTGGGTGCCCGTTCCTTGCCAAAAAAAAAAAAAAAAATGTCTTCGCCCATGCATGCATGGGCGTGCCCATGGGCCCATGGGCGTGCCCGTAAGTGCGTGATGTGACCGTACAATGAATGTATCGTCCCGACGCCGCAGCTCGGATGGCGCTGCAGTTAATCGGGCCTGTATCGGCAGAGTTATTATAAACGTGTACTACAATCGATCGTACCTTACAACAATCAACACAGATTGCAACGTCAAATAAATGAATACGCTCGCAAATGTGCCGTCCGAGGCAGCGTCTGCTCGCCACGTTCAGCATCAGTACGTCGTCACTATGACTATCCGTAAGTCCGGAAGTGACGTCCTCATTTGACTGTCCGGAAGGTCGCATATCGCAGTTACGATGAATCGCAAATTAGTTTTAATTAGTTTTAAAACATAGTTTAACGCCAACATAGCGCCAACATAGTTTGCCAACGTGAAATAAATGAATACGCTCTCAAATGTGCCGTCCGAGGCAGAGTCTGTTCGCCACGTTCGGCACACGTGATAGCTCGCTGCTCTCTGATTGGTTGAATCGTTTTTTGGACATAGCTCGGTAACTACTTCTCCGGTTAATATGAAACCTTGAAAAGGCACATCCTCAGGTCCCCAGCAATATATCTGGCAAGTTTCAATTAGATCGGACCCGTGGTTGTCGAGAAACAGCGGTCACAGACAAACACACACACACACACAGACACACACACACACACACACACACACAGACACACACACACACAGAGATTACTGGAATTATATATACTAGGACGTGCCCGTACGTGGCGTACCCGTAACCGTACCGTACCCGTACCGTACCCGTACCCGTGACGTGCCCGTAATGAATATGTACAAAATATAAATATGTATGTACTACAATCGATCGTACCTTACAACAATCAACACAGATTGCAACGTCAAATAAATGAATACGCTCTCAAATGTGCCGTCCAAGGCAGTGTCTGCTCGCCACGTTCAGCATCAGTTCAGCGTCACTATGACTATCCGTAAGTCCGGAAGTGACGTCCTCATTTGACTGTCCGGAAGGTCGCATATCGCAGGAAAGCGAAAGAATCGCAAATTAGTTTTAATTAGTTTTAAAACATCGTTTAACGCCAACATAACGCCAACATAGTTTGCCGACGGGAAATAAATGAATACGCTCTCAAATGTGCCATCCGAGGCAGAGTCTGTTCGCCACGTTCGGCACACGTGATAGCTCGCTGCTCTCTGATTGGTTGAATCGTTTTTTGGACATAGCTCGGTAACTACTTCTGCGATTAATTTAAAACCTTGAAAAGGCACATCCTCGGGTCCCCAGCAATATACCTGGCAAGTTTAAAGTATATCGGACCCGTGGTTGTCGAGAAACAGCGGTCACAGACAAACAAACACACACACAGACACACACACACACACACACACACACACACACACACAGACACACACACACACACACACACAGAGATTGCTGGAATTATATATATATATATATATATATATATATATATATATATATATATATATATATATAGTTACGGATTCGTCACTTCCGTTGTGGTTTTCATCCACTGTAAACATTTTTGGTTCTATGTACTATTATTGTTATCGTTTAAGTGAAATAGAGAGTACTGTTTTCAAAAGGTAAAAAAAGTTAGTGTTTTAAAAGAAACCGGAAACCGGATCGGGAGCCGGACGAAGAAGAGGAAGAAGAAGAGTAAAAAAGGAGGCGGAGCGAGTGAGGTCGGAGAAGGAGCCGAGCTGCGTTGATGTTTTGAGCAAACGCTGGCGAACGAGGGTCACGAGTGAACTTTGGGTTTCCTGGGAAAGGGATTCCTGCGACAGCGTTGTTATCGCTGTGACAGTTAAACCTGCGTGACAGGTTTTGCGGTTGATTCCAAAGAGAATCATTGGAGTGCCGTTACATCTCGAGAACAGACCGTTGGCCATTTTACCTCGCGTCCGATTTCGGATCACTCTAGGCTCTTCACCTCGCTTGAACCATTTCAACGCATCCAGCCGTTAGCTTGGTTTGCATGTGTAACGTGGATTTCGAGTGGGAATTTGCGGTTCGCCTTGTGGGGAGCCGTTGAACATCCATACCCGAAGGTGTGATTTCTCAGTCGCCTCTTGAGGACACCCTTGCCCATCTTTGGCACTGTGACTGTCAACCGAGCAGGATTCTGGTCTCGATACAACATCGTTCTGACGATCACTGGAGCGTGGATCGACTTTGGTTTGAAGCTGGGACAGAGACATTGGGAATGTTCTTTTCGCTCACTTGGAGCACAGTGAGTTATATTGTACGAAACTGATGGTACCATCATAGGAATGATATATTGGTTGTACAATTGATTAATATTGTTATTGTGCTGTTATTCTTGTGTGATCTTAATACAATACCTGTTTGTTGGTAACAATTGGTGTGGTTTCACCATTGATCTTTGACACACAGAATAACACATCTTTCTGCCGTGACTCCTCTCGGGGCTCGGAGGTACATCATGACCGGAGTTCGGGGAGGAGCATGTAACAATATATATATATATATTGTAACGGTTTTGAGAAGTGTGTAACGAATTTGAGAAGTGTAACGGTTTTGAGAAGTGTAACAATTTTGGAGGAAGTGTAACAAATGTGAAAACGTTACAATGTGAACGTTACAAAAGTATGGTAACACCCTGGTAATGTAAATAATGGTCGCAGCCGTCCTCCTAGTTAATTCCATGAAACTTACACGCAGGTCACGATATATCTTTTTAAATAGTGTATTTCCTTATTCCATGTAGGCTAAATCTGTGTTTCCCACTAGATTGACTTTGCATTGTATCAAACAAAATAAGAGTAGGCCCTTGCAATTTCCCCAAACATCTCCGCTCTCCAAAGTTCCTTTCAAAAGGGTGGGAGTTGTGTTCAATCCCGCAAGCCGCCATTGCCCATGTGCTAATCTCGGAGAAGAAAGGCGTGTCTCCACCTCGTCATCGAGGGGAGGAGTGAGCCAGAGGGTCGCATGGCCAATCAGCACCGCGGTGAGCGAACCGGTAGGCGTGCCCTCGCAGCCGGCGGCTTGATTCCGCCGCGAGTTATAAAAGCGACTGTAAGGGACTGCTTTATGAGATGACCTGGGAGAGGAGCGAAGAGGCAGCACCAAGAAGAGCGGTGAGATGCGAAACGCTCCAAGCCAAAGAGGAGAGGTACTCGGAGAGGAAACCAGCTTTGGAGAGACGCGCTGAAAGGAGGGAGACGGCTCCACCAGGAGGAGAGGAGCAGGTGTGCCCGAGCCAGCGCGTGACGTCTACAGCAGCGGATACGCGACGGAGGGTTTTCCCGCCAAAACCGCGAGGAATTGAGAGCTGCTGCCTCCGACCTTGCCTCCCTCTCCAGCAATCCACCTCAAGCCCTACCTGCCTGCAATATCCCCCGAGTAAGTGTGAACGTCCTGTCCTACTCGTTGTCTTGGGATTAAGTAAATTGAATAGAATAAGTTAACGATGCACTGTGTGACTGCTTTTTCCATCCATTGCTTGTAAATAATTTTGGTCGCTCTTCCTTTTTGCTTGTGTGTGTATAATAAATCTGTTCTTCCTCCGTACTCTGTCTTTTTCTCTTTTCCTTCTCTTTCGGTCGCTTTAGAGGTTTCCCGATTGAATATCTGTGGGGCGATCTGGTCAACGTCGGGTGGAATCGGGTTCTAATCGGGGAGTAACTGTTCGGACGCGGTAATACACCACGGCTCGGTCAATATAACATCTAAAACCGCGTCTGTAACAATTGGTTGTCAGGAGTTGGATTCGGACCTGGGACTAAATTTGTTAGGCCCAAATTTTGGAACACCAATTGTGTTATATCTGTAACAATTGGTTGTCAGGAGTTGGATTCGGACCTGGGACTAAATTTGTTAGGCCCAAATTTTGGAACACCAATTGTGTTATATCTGTAACAATTGGTGTTGGGAGTGAGATTCGGGGCCCGAACCAAATTTAAAAAAAAAAAAAAAAAATCTAGAAAAAAATTTGGTCAAAATTACGAGCTGCCGAAATTGTGATGTTTTATAAAACCCGAATTTTGAGATCGCGCCATGGACAATCAAGGCGATCGGATGTCGGTGGGAGAGATAGACAGGGTGGAATCGACCCAGGACCTCGGGGAAATGTAGGTGGAGGAAAGGGAGGAGGAGAACATTGGCAATGTGGTTGAGGGTGTATCAGGTGCACAAGATGGCGTCCTCGCGCACATGGTTGTTGCGGCACCAAATTTAGCCGCGCCCATGGTCGCGGTAGCCGAACCCGAGATGCCAATGAATTGGAACCTGTTTATGAAACAGATGATGGCCTTTATGGTAAAAACAGACGATAATTTCAAAGGGATGGAAAACAGGATAGGGGACCAAATTGAAGCAATAACGAACGAATTGGGAAACCAAATTGAAGCAACAACGAACGGAATGAGGGCCGATAGAGAGGCACGGGAGCAGAGGGACAGAGACCGCAAGTTGGGCGAAAGGGTCCCAGGGGTGCACGAGGAGGTAAAGCGGGTCGAAAAGCGCTGGTTGAGCGAAGCGGAGGAAAGCACGGGTACAATGACGGGGGTAGAAATCGCGACACGGGGTTTGGAAAAGCCGGCGACCGATGAGGTAGAGGGAATTTTATTAAAGCCAGCGGTCGCCGAGGTTAATAAAGAAAAAGCAGTGCTGGGAATTAAAATTGAAGAGATGACGGAGGTAGCCCGGGAATTGCAGGGAGAAATGGATTATGTACAAAGTCCCTGCTCACATCACGATGCTGTGCTTAACCCGAATGGAAGTTTGCAGGTTTTGGTGCAGGGAGGAAGAAGAACCCCGAAGGTGAGACGTGCTGTGTATTGTGCTGGGAGATTTTGTAAATGGATGTTTAGCGACAAAAGAATTGTCGCGTGATTGGGATCGATATGGCACCCGGGCGTTGGTGAAGGGTCCCGTGTGAGTGGAAATGGCACGCGTGGGAGGAAAAAGTGTGCGTCGGCGAGTGGGTGTGTTATAAAGTGTGGGAGTGAAACCGAGTGCGAGCGAGAATGCACGTCGGTGTGTACGGGGTGTGACACAGGGAGTGAGAGCAATACGGAGTGTACGTGCGAGGGTGAGTGTGACACGGAGAGTAAGGTGGTGGTGGAACGTGTGCGAGAAAGCACACCTGAGTTGGTGGTGGAGCGGGTGCGAGAATGCACGCTTGGAATGGTAGAGGGTGTGCGAGGAAGCACACCTGGGTTGGTGGAAGCGCGTGTGCGAGGGAGCACAGGGAAGCGCGGTGTGGTAAGTGTTACGGAGGACGTAACGGAGGAGAGGTGTGGACCAAAGTGTGCGCAAGAGTGTGTGCGAGAGGTGTGGTGTGTAACAGAGAGAGCGTTGGTGGAATGTACGGACGGCGTTGGAACGCCAGGTTTTGTGAGGGTGAAAGGGGTAGCGTATGCTTGTAAGCATGCAAGTAAAGCATCGACGGTAACCGGGTTAGTGGTTAGAGCGACGGATAGCCGATGCGAGCACTCGGTGCGAGGAGCCCTTTGTTGGATGCAGGGCCCGGCGCGGATCGAAGCTGCGTCGCTTCTCTTCGAAGCGTCGTTGCCGATTCGGGCTTGGCCCCGCCCCGCACGGTCGAGTCCGGGCCTTGTCGGGCCAGGCGACCGGTCCGGTTCAAGGGCGAGTGGGAGGAAGCGGAACGGTGCCCCCTCGTGGGGACGGGGTTCCGACCGGGGGAGATTGAGCCATCGGGCCCGGGACCGCAAGGTGCCGCGCCGAGATGGTGCGTGGAGCCTCGGTCCAACCAAACCACCTCCCTTGAACCGAAAGCCGGACGGATTCAACCTGCAGGCAACCAAACCACCCGAATTAATTGCTCGGCTTTACGAAGCCGAGTTTAATGATGTCATGACGCACCGAGGCTAGGATATAGCGGACTGTGATGATGGTGATCGTGATAGTGATAGTGTTTTGATCCGAAATTTAGAAAAGTGAATAGGATTAGCAGTAAATGGAAAATTTTTGAATTGGCTGGAATTTGGACGAGCAAAATTTATAGTGAGAGACCCCCGATGTGGTGGGATGGCAAATCCACCATCCCTCACAGGTGGGGGCAAATGCGCTATAGATTATGGGGTGTATGGCAGTGAAAACTAGCCCGGGTGGGTTAGGATATTGTTAGGGATCTAGCGAAGATGACATTAGGTAACGTTAAGGTTTAGATAGTGACTGATACCTGTAGTGGGGACGCAGGTAGATTAGTGTGGATTATAATGACGAGGGAGCGCAATAGTTTAAAGGGACGACTGGGAAGCGCAAGTTTCAGAGGGGAGTAGTTAGCTGAGATGATGCCGTGTGTTTGAAGATTGAACAGGTGTGATTGAACAGGTGTGATTGCACAGGTGTGCAACTGAACAGGTGTGTGGAGCAGTGTATGAGGGAGTAGTGGTGATTGCGTGTTGTGTTGACCAAATGGTCCAGGAAGAGGAGGAGGGTGCAGGAGGCACCAGGTAGGATTGCACAGGTGTGCAACGACAGGTGAATGAAGGACAGGTGTATGGAATAAATGGTATGGAGTATTGGAATGGATGGTCGTGGAGTGAGAATGGTGGAAATTGTGGAGTGGAGTGGATGGTGCGAAGGTGTGAATGGGGGAAGAGTGGACCCCCATCACGGATACCCGGGGCGGGTAGTGTAAGTGTTAGGCAGAGGGTACAGGTAAATTGTGGTTGGATATTGGCATCTGTGGTGCGGATGCAGAATGGTATGTGGATGGGTGCATTAGTGTTGTGGAAATGGCTGGGCGTGTAGCCTGTTAGTGTGTGTAGTTGGTTTGGGCACTCCACCACTGTGAGGATGTCGGCCAGGTGAGGCCGCAGGTGGGCTCTGGGAGCCGGTAGTAGTTGTTGTGGATGGGGCCCGAGGATCCGGAGGACGGACCCGGGTAGCCCAGTGCCAGAGGGCACCATGGGGTGACAGAGCCAGGAGAGGGGCTGTCCCCAGTTAGTTAGGTTAGGGTGAGGAGCTAGGTAAGCTCGGGTGGCAACTACAGTGGTGGAGGTGTGCAGGTGGGTAGACCTGCTGGGAGAGCTACACGTCACAGCCCAGAAATTGTGCGAGGCACCGGGAGATGAATCGGGGGAGTGAGACCCCAAATTGAGAAGCACCACAGTTTGGTCAATGGGAATTGGTTTTTAGAACCCATAGTGTAAGTTGGCCAATGGATTGGCAGGGAAAGACCCCGGGTAGTGTAAAGTGTGTTAATGTCATTTAGAAAGTAGTTAGGATGAAGTCTCCTCGCACCATCTGCATCCACTCACCTGAGGTGATAGGTACTCCACACCATGCCATGTTTTGATTATTTTTTATGATGCAAATGTTGGATTGTGAGACGCATCATGACGTGGGTGTGACATTGTGCTTTGATGTTCCATCTCTGCCTCCTTATGAGGATTGATGATTAATTTGGTGATGGCAAATTTTGAAGTAGAGGGATTGTGGAGACGAATTTGGTATAGGGGAAATATGGGGAAGACATGACAGTAGTGACGAATTTGTAAATGGGTAGGTTTTGTAAATATGGGGTAAGGGCAAGGGTAGTGTAGGTGACAGGGGGGTGACGTACGGTAGGGACGAGCTTTCTCACTTCGCCCTCCGTACGCATTTCGCCTTGCATTGCCTTATTGACGTGTACCCTTGTGACCTTACCACTCGCTCAATTGTCTTTCTTTTGTCTCCCACATGACCTGTGCGCCATTGGGTGCCGAGGGGGAGCGTGAATGAGGTGGCCATTGTGCGCCCGAGATTCCCAGAACCAGCATGCATTGCGTTGATGTACCACTTTATGGACCGCTGTTCTGCGGCCAAGTACCACTTGATGGACCCCAGGTTCTGGGGCAGGGCACCTCTGTTGGAGACCGGCCATAGTGGCCAGGGAATCTTGCTTGCGGACCTCGGTAAGGTGGCACCTATGCCAAACAGGTGGACCACCCTTAGTTGGCCCCTGAGGCCCTAAATAAAAACGAACACAAGTTGTGCTTTTTATTATGTCCAAATAGGCCGCATGAAGCCAGAAGACGTCGGGAAGAACATCGGCCCAGCAGAGAAAGTGAAGACCACCACCAGTTGTTTTGTTGTGTTTATTAAGAACCATGGTGACTGCGCACCGAGTGGTGCTTTTGGTGCTTTGTGGTGCTTGTGGTGTTTTTGGTGCTTTTGGGTGCTTTTTTTTTTTTTTTTTTTTTTTTTTTTTTGGTATACAATATCGAGGCTCGTGAAAGAGCGAACATTAATCACACAGAAAGACAAACCGACACATAAAACATATAACATAGGGAGCGGTAGACAAGATGGGGAGAGAGGGGGAAGGACACAAACACAACATTTGAGAGCAGGGACCGAGAGACATGGAGACATCGAGAGATCTGAGAGAGGGCGAGGGCTTTGGGGGGGGGGCGTGGGAAGGGGGCAGTGGGAGAGGTATAAAACATTTGGACACTGCCAGGACTTCCAGGAAAGAAGTTGGAATTTCAAACAAGGTGGATCTGGGGTGAATTAGCGGGGGTAGAAAAGATCAAGGTTTTGGATGGGGGAAGATAAGAGATGGTGGTGAACAGCTGTTTTAAAGACCTGGAGGGAGGAGTGGGATTGAAGGGAGTGAGGGAGTTTGTTCCAGAGGCGGGAGAAAAGAGGAATGAAAGAGTGAAGGTGAGCGGAGAGCCGAGATTTCGGCAGTTTAACCATCAGAGGGTTGCTGGCAGATCTTGTGCGACCTGTAGGAATATTTGGGGGACAGAGCACAGAGAGAGCTGGGGGTGCAAGGCCGGAGAGGAGTCGGTAGAAGACAGAAAGACCACCTACCTGCCTGCGGTGAGTGAGTGAAAGGCCCTCAGAGATAGCTTCATCGCGGGAGATTCCAATAATTCTGAAAGCTTTGGTTTCAACAGCGTGAAGCCGAGCTAGGTGTGAGGCAGGAGCACCGGCCCATAGGGGAGAACAGTATTCCATTGAGCTGCGGATGAAAGCCTTGTATGTGGTGAGGAGCTCAGGTGTGCCGAGGAAGGACTTCGCACGACGGAGGATGCCCAGTCGGCGACTGGCTTTGGAGGCCAGCTTGGAAATGTGGTTTTCCCAAGAAAGATCATGGCAGATAGTGAGACCCAAAATCTTGAGCGACAGAACTTCTTGGAGAGGATTGTTGAGAAAGTAGATGGGAGGGTTGTCCAGTCGATCTTTTCGGAGAGACATAGTAAGAGTGTGAGATTTGTCAGGATTGAAAGACATGTTCCACTTGTTTGACCAGTCTGTGATTTTGTCCAGGTCGATGCACCAGTACCAATACCACATTTGGTGGTATTGGTACTGGTGCATCGATGCAATGCGTGCTGCCTCCTCCCTCCCAACAGGAATTTCTTTTCTTGTTCCCTAAGAAAGAAACAAAAAAAACACAGGTCCTGGGTTGCGTTGTAAATAAGAAATCACGTCATTGTAAATAATGCTCCCCACCGTAAATGTATAGTTTGAGAATAATTCCGTAATTCGGTTAGCTGTGGGCTTGAGTCTGTTAGACAGGGTGCAATGCAATAGGGGGACATACTTATTTGTGTTTTAAGATTGTCACACTCAGGGTCAGGTTAATTGTAGAGGGAATTACACCTACGTGTCACACTAAGTTAAAGTTTAGTAGGCCCGAGACGGGCCTGAAGAAAGGAGGGTGCAGTGTAACGGTTTTGAGAAGTGTAACAATTTTGGAGGAAGTGTAACGAATGTGAAAACGTTACAATGTGAACGTTACAAAAGTATGATAACACCCTGGTAATGTAAATAATGGTCGCAGCCGTCCTCCTAGTTAATTCCATGAAACTTACACGCAGGTCACGATATATCTTTTTAAATAGTCTATTTCCTTATTCCATGTAGGCTAAATCTGTGTTTCCCACTAGATTGACTTTGCATTGTATCAAACAAAATAAGAGTAGGCCCTTGCAATTTCCCCAAACATCTCCGCTCTCCAAAGTTCCTTTCAAAAGGGTGGGAGTTGTGTTCAATCCCGCAAGCCGCCATTGCCCATGTGCTAATCACGGAGAAGAAAGGCGTGTCTCCACCTCGTCATCGAGGGGAGGAGTGAGCCAGAGGGTCGCATGGCCAATCAGCACCGCGGTGAGCGAACCGGTAGGCGTGCCCTCGCAGCCGGCGGCTTGATTCCGCCGCGAGTTATAAAAGCGACTGTAAGGGACTGCTTTATGAGATGACCTGGGAGAGGAGCGAAGAGGCGGCACCAAGAAGAGCGGTGAGATGCGAAACGCTCCAAGCCAAAGAGGAGAGGTACTCGGAGAGGAAACCAGCTTTGGAGAGATGCGCTGAAAGGAAGGAGACGGCTCCACCAGGAGGAGAGGAGCAGGTGTGCCCGAGCCAGCGCGTGACGTCTACAGCAGCGGATACGCGACGGAGGGTTTTCCCGCCAAAACCGCGAGGAATTGAGAGCTGCTGCCTCCGACCTTGCCTCCCTCTCCAGCAATCCACCTCAAGCCCTACCTGCCTGCAATATCCCCCGAGTAAGTGTGAACGTCCTGTCCTACTCGTTGTCTTGGGATTAAGTAAATTGAATAGAATAAGTTAACGATGCACTGTGTGACTGCTTTTTCCATCCATTACTTGTAAATAATTTTGGTCGCTCTTCCTTTTTGCTTGTGTGTGCATAATAAATCTGTTCTTCCTCCGTACTCTGTCTTTTTGTCTTTTCCTTCTCTTTCGGTCGCTTTAGAGGTTTCCCGATTGAATATCTGTGGGGCGATCTGGTCAACGTTGGGTGGAATCGGGTTCTAATCGGGGAGTAACTGTTCGGACGCGGTAATACACCACCGCTCGGTCAATATAACATCTAAAACCGCGTCTGTAACAATATATATATATATATATATATATATATATATATATATATATATATATATATATATTGTTGCGGATATGAGATTGGCCTCCATCCATATCCGCTTGTAAATATTCCCCTATTTCCCCAATACTTCCCAACTATCCCCAATCCCCCATTCCCTAGTCCCATTGTCTGTAAACAAAACTCTGTAGCCCCGACCTTCCCCTATTTCCCCCCTTAAATGTCGCATCCAGGTCCACCGCATCTCACGTAGACAACTATAGGACATCTTGCTAGTTATTCTTAGTCTATGTCAGTTAAGGACTCGTTTCCATTAATTCTGACTCTTCGTTGCACCAGAATGTGATTGTATGGCACCGTTAGAAAGTTTAGGACCTCCCAATACCTCCCCGCAGCTCTTCCTCATGGTACAACAACAACAACAACAACAACAACAACAACAACAGCGGCGGCGGCGCGGGGAGTGTGCGTCCTCACTCCGGCTTGGTTAGCCGCCATTGAACATGTGCTCCGACGGGGTTACCACGCAGGGGCTCGCTGTCAGCTCCTCGTCAAGGGCGGAGCCCGGTAACCCCCCGCACCCAATAGAAGCGGCGGACCGATTCCATCTGGGGCGGAGACAACGAGCCGAGGGCGTGTCACTCCCCGCTGGGCATGCGCAGGAAGAGGGAGGTGACGTCAGATGCGCCCCCAGCTTGGAGAGAGAAGACGCCACCTCCGAGCGCTGAAATACCTCCCCGCATCTCTGGACCGGACCGCGTTTGATTCTGCCCCTGAGCCAAGGTGCACCTTGTGCTATCGACTGCTGTCCTTCCCTGCCATCAATCCCCATGTAAGTCAGTCTTGTCCCGTTTGTCTGTGGTCTGTCGGGGATAGATAAGACTGTGTTTAAGTGCCCATCTTTTCTGTGCTTTACCTCTTACCGTGTAATCTACCCCTTTTCTGCATCACCAATTATATCCTCCTCCGGAGGTCTTGAGAACTGTACCCCTTGTGTCGTGTCATTTATCCCAGCCGTTGTGTCCTTTCCATCATTGATTTAGCGTAGCGCGATTCGGCCAACGTTCGAGTGGAATCGGGCGGGATAGGGTTCTAATCGGGGAGTAACTGTTCGGACGCGGTAATACCAAACCGCTCGGTAAACTAACATCTAAAACCGCGTCTGTAACAATATATATATATGGCAAGTCAAAAGTAGCGCCGGATTTCTGTTTATATTGTTGCGGATATGGCATTTGGCCTCCATATCCGCTTGTAAATATTCCCCTATTTCCCCAATACTCCCCAACTATCTCCAATCCCCCATTCCCTAGTCCCATTGCCTGTAAATAACACTCTGTAGAACCGACCTTCCCCTTTTTCCCCCATTAAATGTCGTGCCCAGGTCCACCGCATCTCACGTAGACAACTTTCGGACATCTTGCTAGTTATTCTTAGTCTATGTCAGTTAAGGACTCGTTTCCATTAATTCTGACTCTTCGTTGCACCAGAATGTGATTGTATGGCACCAGTAGTGAGTTTAGGACCTCCCTATACCTCCTCCCATCTTCCCCATAAAACAACAACAACAACAACAACAACTACAACAACAACTACCACAACAGCGCGCGGGGAGTGTGCGTCCTCACTCCGGCTCGGTTAGCCGCCATTACCCATGTGCGCCGACGGGGTTACCACGAAGGGGCTGCCTGTCGGCCCCTCGTCAAGGGCGGAGCCGGTAACCCCCGCACCCAATGAGAAGCAACGGGCCGATTCCATCTGGGGCGGAGCTAACGAGCCGAGGGCGTGTCACTCCCCGCCGGATATACGCAGCGACTTACCGGATGTGACGTCAGATGCGCCCCCAGCTTGGAGAAAGAACGTCACCTTCCAGCGCTGAGAGAGACCTCCCGCATCTCTGGACCGGACTGGGTCGATTCTGCCCTGAGCCAAGAGTGCACCTTGAGCCATCGACTACCCGCCTTCCTTGCCATCAATCCCCGTGTGAGTCAGTTTTGTCCTGTTTATCTGTCGACTGTCGGGGCTACTATAAGACCGTAATTAAGTGCCTACCTTACTATGCTGTCTCTCTTGTTTTTGTAATCTAACCTTCCGCAATATTATAACCTCCTCCGGAGGTCTTGAGAACCGTACCCCTTGTGTCGTTGCCTTAATCGCAGCCGTTGTGTCCTTTTCCTTCATTGATTTAGCATAGCGCGACTTAGTCAACGTTCGAGAATAATCGGGTAACTTGTGCGAACACGGCGGCCATTCTGCTCGGCCCAGCATAACATCAAAGTCGTGTCCGTAACAATTGGTGTCAGGAGTGGGATTCGGACCTGGGACTAAATTTATTAGGCCCAAATTTTGGAACACCAAATGTACCACTAGGGTAACAATTGGTGTTGGGAGGTAGAATTCGATCCGGAGCGCGTTTCCCGCGCTCGAAATTATAACGGCGAAATTTGATTTTGTTTTACGAAAATAAAAACCCGAATTTTGAAAGTCGCGCTATGGCGGATCAAGACAGCTGGGTTCCGGTAGAGAAGAGTGAGGCAGGGTCGATCCAGGACCAAATTGAGGGACATGAGGGACAGGAGGAGAGCGAAGCAGTGAGGGCGGCAGGGTCGCAAAATAGCGTTGTCGCGCACGAGGTGGCCACGGCGTCCACGCCCGCGACCGTAGCAGCGCCGCTGGTGGATTTGAACCTTTTTTTTATACAAATGAAGGCCCTTATGGCCCAGAATAGTGAGAAATTGAGGGAGGATATGGGGGCCAATAGCCAACGGTTAGAACAAAGGATGGGGTCCAATAGCGAGAAATTGAGGGAGGACATGGGGGCCCAGATCGGAGGGTTAGGGAGTAGAATAGAGGGGTTAGGAAACAAATTTGAGGGGTTAGACAATAATTTTAAGGGATTAGACAAGAAATTTGGGAAGTTAGACGACAAATTTGAGGGGTTAGACAACGGGATAAAAGAGGTGAAAAATGGGTTAATGGGGGTAGAAAATAGAATGGCTGCCCAGGAGAATCAGATAGAGGGAGTGAAAAAGGGGTTAGAGGGGTTAGAAAATAGTATGGAAGGCAAATTGAGGGACATGAGGGACCAAGCGGAAAGGGAAGTTAAACAAATGGGGCAGCAGATAGAGGGGGTCAGAATGGGGGTAGAAACCAAACTGGATGCTCACAGGGAGGAAATGGAGCAGATGAGGGTGGCATCTGGGCAGGAGATGCAAGTGATGGGAGAGGAGATCAGAAGAGGTGTGAGTGAGGAGGTCGGAGGAGTGCGCGAGGAGGTGAGGCACTGTAAGGAGCACATGGAGAAGGAGGTGAGAAAAGGGACTGTAAAGTTACAAGGGGGCATAGAGGACCTGACGCAAGAGGTGGAACAGCTGACGGAGGGACAAAAAGGACTAACGGAGCAGGTTCAAAGGAACATTGCGGTATTAGGAGGTTTAAAAGCGACACAAAACGACATAAAAAACGACTTAATAGCGACAAAGAGGGAATGTCAGATGGTACGTGAGGGACTGACGACGAGGTTGGACGAGGTGATAGAGGTAATGGAGACGATGGACCGGCAGGTGAGAACGCACATGGAAACGGTCAAGGTAGCCTTAGAGGACGAGCTTGAGGAGACGTACCGGGGAATAAAGGAGGTGAGGCACAAATTAGAAGAAGTGGAAGAGGGGGTGAGCGAAATTAAAAAGCGACGGAGAGAGGATAAGAAAGAGATAAAAGAGGAGGTAAAAGAATTGGTCCAAAGTCTGTGTTCGGATCGTGATGATGTGCTCATTAACCGGATGAGGGATTCGCAGGTGATGGAGGAGAAGCGAAGAGAAAGAGGACCCGGTGTAAGTGGTGACCAGTATGGTCGTGCGTATGATGCGCCAGGTGATTTGATAAGCTTGGGGGTCGAGATGGACCCGGGTGTTCGTGAGAGGCCGTTGGTGAAGTGTGCGACAGGTCTGGTGTGCGAAAAAGGAGGTGTGCAAGAAAGTCCGACTCTGGGGTGTGTGAGGAAAAAGTGCGTGCCAAGGAGTGAGGGTTCTGGCGAGAGTGAGTCGGTCGTAGCGCGTGTGCGAGGAAGCACATGGAAGCGCGGTGTGGTAAGTGTTACAGAGGGTGTGACGGGAGAGTGTGCGCGAGAGAGGTGTGTAACGGACGGGTGCATGAGGAAAGAGTGTGCTGTCGAGAGTAAGGGTGAGTGCGCGGTCAAGAATGGAGGTGAGAGTAGTGAGAGTGACAAGGAGAGTGAGTTGGTTGTGACAGGTGAGCGAGGATGTACACCTGGGATGGAAGGATGCACACCTGGAATGGTAGAGCGTGAGTGGGAATGCACGCTGGAATTGGTAGTGAGGCACGTGGTTGGGTGTGCGAATGAGAGCACACCTGTGATTGTCACAGAGGAGGTGACCGAGGAGGGGGCGCGAAGAGGTGTGTTGGTGAGGTGTGCGACCAACGAATGTGTGCCAAAGTGTTCGGTGGTCAGGTGTGTGACCAAACCTGGGTGTGTAAGGAAAGGTATGAGCACGAAAGGGGTAGCGTATGCTTGTAAACATCCAGGTGAAGCATCGACGTTAAACGGAGCAGCGGTTAGAGCGACTTTTAGCCGAATCGGGCCCTCGGTGCGTGCTGGGCCTCGTTTTGAACGGCCGCGTCCGTGCTCCACTAGGCGGAGCGGGCGGCTGGATAGGAAGGGTCGTCATGGCGACCACTTTTTGTTGAGGCAGTCCGGCAGGTCGAGATCGGGACATTGGATGGCTCCACGCCGAGATGGTGCGTGGGATCTCGGCCCGGGTAAGCCCCCGTCCCTGCACCGAGTGCCGGACGCATCCAGCCGCTGGCACAGAACAACCCGCATTCATGGCTTGGCTTTACGAAGCCGGGCTTTGGACAGGAATTGGCGCACCGAAAGGCATTAGTGAGTAGACTGGGTGATGAGGTTAGTGTTTTGGACCCAAAATTAGAGAAAAACAAAATTTGATGATTGGCAAGGGATTGGCAGTAGTGATTGGCAGATGATGGGTAGTGATTGGCAAATTTTTGATTTGTTGAAATTTGATGTGCAAAATTGGTAGTGAGCGATGGGCCCGGTGGGTAAGGGTGGCATCCCTGCCACCCTGCCCATGGTGGGGCAAATGCGCAATAGATTATGGGGTGTATGGCAGTGAAAACTAGCCCGGGTGGGTTAGGTTATATTGGTAGGGATCTAGCGAAGATGACATTAGGTGACGATAAGGTTAGTTAGTGACTGATACCTGTAGTGGGGACGCAGGTAGTGTAGTGTGGATGATAATGACGTGGGAGCGCAATAGTTTAAAGGGACGACTGGGAAGCGCAAGTTTCAGAGGGGAGTAGTTAGCTGAGATGATGCCGTGTGTGTGAGAATTGAACAGGTGTGATTGCACAGGTGTGCAACTGGACAGGTGTGTGGAGCAGTGTATGAGTAGTGAGTGTTGTGGATCAGCGCGAATGCGCTTGGGGAGAGAAGGGTGCAGGTGGCACCAGGTGTGAGAGCACAGGTGTGCAGGTACAGGTGTGTGGAGAGAGTTGGAGTAAGTGGTACGGAGTGGTGTGCATGGTGCGAAGGTGTGGATGGGGGAAGAGTGGACCCCTTTCACGAGTACCCGGGGCGGGTAGTGTAAGTGTTAGGTAGAGGGTATAGGTAAATTGTGGTTGGATATTGGCATTTGTGGTGCGGTTGCAGAATGGTGTTGTGGATGGGTGCATTAGTGTTGTGGAAATGGCTGGGCGTGTAGCCTGTTAGTGTGTGTAGTTGGTTGGGCACTCCACCACTGTGAGGATGTCGGCCAGGTGAGGCCGCAGGTCGGCTCTGTGAGCCGGTAGTTGTGAGTGGGTGCCTGAGGATCCCGGGTGTGGATCGGGCAGCCCAGTGCCAGAGAGGGCACCGAGTGGGGAGAGCGCCAGAGGGCCTTCCCCAGGTAGTTAGGTTAGGGTAAGGAGCAGGGAAGCTCGGAGGCAACTGCAGTGGTGGAGGTGTGCAGGTGGGTAGACCCGCTGGGAGAGGTACACGCCACAGCCCAGAAATTGTGCGAGGGCACCGGGAGATGAATCGGGGGAGTGAGACCCCAAATTGAAAAGCACCACAGTTTGGTCAATGGGCATTGGTTTTTAGAACCCATAGTGTAAGAGGGCCAATGGATTGGCAGGGAAAGACCCCGGGTAATGTAAAGTTGTTAAAGTCATTTAGGAAATAGTTAGGATTGATGAACCTGTCGCACCATACGCAGCCACTTGCCTGAGGTGGTGATGATGACTCCACACCTGTGTTTTCTTTGTTTTGTGTTGCAGGAAGTAAGGATTGCTGTTGGATTTGTGAGACGCATCACGACGTGGATGAGACATTGGGGTGATTCCATCTCTCCCTCCCTAGGAGGGACTGATGATGAATTGGTAATGGCAAATTTTGATGTTCAGTTGGAGATGGCAAATTTTGATGAGAGTTGAAAATGGCAAATTTGATTGGTTAGGAGGGAGAGAAGACGAATTTGGTATATGGGAGGAACGGGGAAGACAGTAGGGACGTTTGTTGATTTGTAAAGTAGATGTTTATGGGTAGTGTTGCGTTATGTGGATACAGTAAGGGGTAAGGGAGGGGCCATGTAGGTTACCTGGTGGGGGGGGGGGCGTACGATAGGAACGTACCTGTCTCACAAGGTTCCCATGTGCCCCCAGTGTGCATCATCTTGTATTGCGTGCACTTTTGCGCCCTTACCACCTTACTCACTTGTCTTTTCTTTTGTCTCCCACCTCCGAGGATCTGGCTTTGGGGCAGAGAGAGAGGAGAGAGAGGTGCTGGCTCCGCAGTTGTGGGCCTGCACTTTCGCTGCTTGCTGCCTGGATCGATACACCATATGGACCGCAATTTTGGTGGCCACCCACAATGGACCGCAGTTCTTTTGCGGCCAAGCACCACCCGTGGATGGACCTATGGGTCAACGTGGCACCTATGCCATACAGGTGAACCACTTTTAGTTGGCCCCCTGACGGCCACAATAAAGAAATGGACGCGGTTGGCGCCTTTCTTTATTTTTAAAGAAGTAAGAAGGCCAAGTGCACCACACGAAGAGCAAGAGACACCTGCAGGGTTAGGGGTTGTTGTTTTTATTTTAATGAACAATGGTGACTGCACCGATTGGTGCTGGGGTGGTGCTTTTGGTGCTTGGACGGGGTGCTCTGCACATTATTAAAGGCCGTAAGGCCACAGAGCACTCGTGGGTTGGTGTATCGATGCTGGCATGCGTGCTCTCTCTATGCATAACATCTGCATGTGTTCCTCCAAAAACAGGTCCTGGATCGTAGTGTAAATATCAGCGTAGTCTTGTAAATAATGCTCCCTACCGGCTGTATGTTTAGTTTGCGAATTCTTTCCGCGATTCGGTTATCCTGTGGGTGTATTTCTGTGAGGAGAAGGGTGCAACGTCGCAGGGGGACATATTTACTCATTTGTGAATATCTGTAAAACTGTCGCACTCAGGGTAGAGTTAATAGTAGAGGGAACTACATCTGAGTGCCACACTAAAATAGGTAAAAATTTATCGGGTCGGGACGCCCCGAGGGTAGAGAAGGGTGCAATGTTGCGGATATGGCATTTGGCCTCCATATCCGCTTGTAAATATTCCCCTATTTCCCCAATACTCCCCAACTATCCCCAATCCCCCATTCCCTAGTCCCATTGTCTGTAAACAACACTCTGTAGAACCGACCTACCCCTTTTTCCCCCATTAAATGTCGTGCCCAGGTCCACCGCATCTCACGTAGACAACTTTCGGACATCTTGCTAGTTATTCTTAGTCTATGTCAATTAAGGACTCGTTTCCATTAATTCTGACTCTTCGTTGCACCAGAATGTGATTGTATGGCACCAGTAGTGAGTTTAGGACCTCCCCATACCTCCTCCCATCAGCCCCATAAAACAACAACAACAACAACAACTACAACAACAACTTCCACAACAGCGCGCGGGGAGTGTGCGTCCTCACTCCGGCTTGGTTAGCCGCCATTGACCATGTGCTCCGACGGGGTTACCACACAGGGGCTGACTGTCAGCTCCTCGTCAAGGGCGGAGCCCGGTAACCCCCGCACCCAATAAGAAGCGGCGGACCGATTCCATCTGGGGCGGAGCTAACGAGCCGAGGGCGTGTCACTCCCCGCTGGATATATGCAGCCGCTTACCGGAGGTGACGTCAGATGCGCCCCCAGCTTGGAGAGAGAAGTCGCCACCTCCAAGCGCTGGATACCTCCCGCCTCTTTGGACCGGACCGGGTCGATTCTGCCCCTGAGCCAAGGTGCACCTTGAGCCAGCGACTGCCTGCCCTCCCCTGCCATCAATCCCTGTGTGAGTCAGTCTTGTCCCGTTTGTCTGTGGTCTGTCGGGAATAAGATAAGACCGTGTCTAAGTGCCCACCTTTCTGTGCTGTACCTCTTGTCCGTGTAATCTAAACATTCTGCAAACCCATATTATAACCTCCTCCGGAGGTCTTGAGAACTGTACCCCTGGTGTCGTTGCCTTAATCCCAGCCGTTGTGTCCTTTCCTTCATTGATCTAGCGTAGCGCGATTCGGCCAACGTTCGAGTGTAATCGGGTAACTTGTGCGAACACGGCGGCCATTCCGCTTGGCCCACCATAACATCAAAGTCGTGTCCGTAACAATTGGTGTCGGGAAGCGGGATAGGTCCCGGAGCGCGTTTCACGCGCTCGAAATTATAACAGCGAAATTTAATTGTGTTTTACAAAAAAAAAAAAAAAACCCCGAATTTTGAAAGTCGCGCTATGGCGGATCAAGACGGCTGGGTTCCGGTAGAGGAGAGTGAGGCAGGGTCGATCCAGGACCAAATTGAGGGACATGAGGAGAGCGAAGCAGTGAGGGTAGCATACGCACAAAATGGCGCCTCGCACATGGCCACGGCGACCGCGCCCGCGACCGTGGTAGCGCCGCTGGTGGATTCGAACCTTTTCCTCCTGCAAATGAGGGCCCTTATGGAACAAATGGGAGACCAAATTGGAGGTTTGAAAAACAGTATAGAGGCTCAGGGTGAGCGGTTGGGAAACCAAATTGTGGGAATGAGGACTGATAGTGAGCGATTGGAGGGCCAAATGGGGGTAATGAGGGACGAAGCGAGGGGTACCGGTGAGGGGTTAGACAATAATTTAAAGGGATTAGACAAGAAATTTGGGAAGTTAGACGACAAATTTGAGGGGTTAGACAACGGGATAAAAGAGGTGAAAAATGGGTTAATGGGGGTAGAAAACAGAATGGCCGTTCAGGAGAATCAAATGGAAGGGATGCAAAAGGGGTTAGAGGGGTTAGAAAACAGGATGGAAGGCAAATTGAGGGACATGAGGGACCAAGCGGAAAGGTAAGTTAAACAAATGGGGCAGCAGATAGAGGGGGTCAGAATGGGGGTAGAAACTAAACTGGATGCTCACAGGGAGGAAATGGAGCAGATGAGGGTGGCATCTGGGCAGGAGATGCAAGTGATGGGAGAAGAGATCAGAAGAGGAGTGAGTGAGGAGGTCGGAGGAGTGCGCGAGGAGGTGAGGCACTGTAAGGAGCACATGGAGAAGGAGGTGAGAAAGGGGACTATAAAATTGCAAGGGGGCATAGAGGACCTGACGCAGGAGGTGGAACAGCTGACGGAGGGACAAAAAGGACTAACGGAGCAGGTTCAAAGGAACACTGCGGTATTAGGAGGGTTAAAAGCGACACAAAACGACATAAAAAACGACTTGATAGCGACAAAGAGGCAATGTCAGATGGTACGTGAGGGACTGACAACGAGGTTGGACGAGGTGATAGAGGTAATGGAGACGAAGGACCGGCAGGTGAGGACGCACATGGAAACGGTCAAGGTAGCCTTAGAGGACGAGCTTGAGGAGACGTACCGGGACATAAAAGAGGTGAAGCAGAAATTAGAAGAAGTGGAAGAAGGGGTGAGCGAAATTAAGAAGCGACGGAGAGAGGATAAGAAAGAGATAAAGGAGGAGGTAAAAGAATTGGTCCAAAGTCTGTGTTTGGATCGTGATGATGTGCTCATTAACCGGATGAGGGATTCGCAGGTGATGGAGGAGAAGCGAAGAGGAAGAGGACCCGGTGTAAGTGGTGACCAATATGGTCGTGCGTATGATGCGCCAGGTGATTTAATGAGCTTGGGGGTCGAGATGGACCCGGGTGTTCGTGAGAGGCCGTTGGTGAAGTGTGCGACAGGTCTGGTGTGCGAAAAAGGAGGTGTGCGAGAAAGTCCGACTCTGGGGTGTGTGAGGAAAAAGTGCGTGCCAAGGAGTGAGGGTGCTGGCGAGAGTGAGTCGGTCGTAGCGCGTGTGCGAGGGAGCACATGGAAGCGCGGTGTGGTGAGTGTTACAGAGGGTGTGACGGGAGAGTGTGCGCAAGAGTGTGTGCGAGAAAGGTGTGTGACGGACAGGTGCATGGGGAAAGAGTGCGCTGTCAAAAGTAAGGAAGAGTGTACACCTGTGGTGAGTGTTACAGAGGGTGTAACGGGAGAGTGTGCGCGAGAAAGGTGTGTGACGGACAGGTGCATGGGGAAAGAGTGCGCTGTCAAGAGTAAGGGTGAGTGCGTTGTCAAGAATGGAGGTGAGAGTAGTGAGAGTGACAAGGAGCGTGAGTTGGTTGTGACAGGTGAGCGAGGATGTACACCTGGAATGGAAGGATGCACACCTGGAATGGTAGAGCGTGAGTGGGAATGCACGCTGGAATTGGTAGTGAGGCACGTGGTTGGGTGTGCGAGTGAGAGCACACCTGTGATTGTCACAGAGGAGGTGACCGAGGAAGGGGCGTGAAGAGGTGTGTTGGTGAGGTGTGCGAGCGACGAATGTGTGCCAAGGTGTTCGGTGGTCAGGTGTGTGACCAAGTCGGTAAGTGGAATGAGTGTACCTGGGTGTGTAAGGAAAGGTACGAGGAGCATGGGAACGGCTGGATGTGTGAGCAAGGAACGGGCTGCGGGGTGTAAGCATGCAGGTGAAGCATCGACGTTAAACGGGTTAGCGGTTAGAGCGACTTTTAGCCGAATCAGGCCCTCGGTGCGTGCTGGGCCTCGCTTTGAACGGCCGCGTCCGTGCTCCACTAGGCGGAGCGGGCGGCTGGATAGGAAGGGTCGTCATGGCGACCACTTTTTGTTGAGGCATTCCGGCAGGTCGAGATCGAGCCATGGGATGGCTCCGTGCCGAGAAGGTGAGTGGGACCTCGGCCCGGGTAAACCTCCTTCGCTGCACCGAATGCTGGACGCATCCAGCCGCTGGCACAAAACGACCCGCATTCATTGCTCGGCTTTACGAAGCCGGGCTTTGGACAGGAATTGGCGCACCGAGAGGCATTAGTGAGTAGACTGTGTGATGAGGTTAGTGTTTTGGCCCCAAAATTAGAGAAAAACAAAATTTGATGATTGGCAAGGGATTGGCAGTAATGATTGGCAGATGATGAGTAGTGATTGGCAAATTTTTGATTTGTTGAAATTTGATGTGCAAAATTGGTAGTGGGAGATGCCCGATGTGGTGGGATGGCAACTCTGTCATCCCTCACAAACTGTGGGGCAAAGGAGCTATAGTTTATGGGATGTATGGCAGTGAAAACTAGCCCGGGTGGGTTAGGATATTGATAGGGCCCTAGAAGATGACATTAGGTGACGTTAAGGTTAGTTAGTGACTGATACCTGTAGTGGGGACGCAGGTAGATTAGAGTGGCTGATAATGACGAGGGAGCGCAATAGTTTAAAGGGCCGACTGGGAAGCGCAAGTTTCAGAGGGGAGTAGTTAGCTGAGATGATGCCGTGTGTGTGAAGATTGAACAGGTGAGGATGGAACAGGTGTGATTGCACAGGTGTGCAACTGAACAGGTGTATGGAGCAGTGATGAGTAGTAAGTGTGTGGATCAGCGCGAATGCGCTTGGGGAGAGAAGGGTGCAGGTGGCACCAGGTGTGAGAAGGGTGCAGAGAAGGGTGCAGGTGGCACCAGGTGTGCAAGTAAAGGTGGTGTGGAGAGAGTTGGAGTAAGTGGTACGGAGTGGTGTGCATGGTGCGAAGGTGTGGATGGGGGAAGAGTGGACCCCTTTCACGAGTACCCGGGGCGGGTAGTGTAAGTGTTAGGTAGAGGGTATAGGTAAATTGTGGTTGGATATTGGAAATTGTGGTGCGGTTGCAGAATGGTATTGTGGAAGGGTGCATTAGTGTTGTGGAAATGGCTGGGCGTGTAGCCTGTTAGTGTGTGTAGTTGGTTGGGCACTCCACCACTGTGAGGATGTCGGCCAGGTGAGGCCGCAGGTGGGCTCTGGGAGCCGTTAGTGTCAGTGGGGCCCGAGGATCCGGAGGACGGACCCGGGTAGCCCAGTACCAGAGAGGGCACCGAGTGGGGAGAGCGCCAGAGGGCCTTCCCCAGGTAGTTAGGTTAGGGTAAGGAGCAGGTAAGCTCGGAGGCAACTGCAGTGGTGGAGGTGTGCAGGTGGGTAGACCTGCTGGGAGAGCTACACGTCGCGGCCCAGAAATTGTGCGAGGGCACCGGGAGATGAATCGGGGGAGTGAGACCCCAAATTGAAAATCACCACAGTTTGGTCAATGGGAATTGGTTTTTAGAACCCATAGTGTAAGAGGGCCAATGGTTTGGCAGGAGAAAGACCCCGGGTAATGTAAAGTTGTTAAAGTCATTTAGGAAATAGTTAGGATTGATGAACCTGTCGCACCATACGCAGCCACTTACCTGTGGTGATGATGACTCCACACCTGTGTTTCTTTGTTCTGTGTGCAGGAAATGAGAATTGCTGTGTGGATTGGTGAGACGCATCACGACGTGGATGAGACGTTGGGGTGATTCCATCTCTCCCTCCTTAGGAGGGACTGATGATGAATTGGTGATGGCAAATTTTGATGTTGAGTTGGAGATGGCAAATTGTGATGAGAGTTGGAAATGGCAAATTTGATTGGTTAGGAGGGAGAGAAGACGAATTTGGTTTATGGGAGGAACGGGGAAGACAGTAGGGACGTTTGTTGATTTGTAAAGTAGATGTTTATGGGTAGTGTTGTGTTGTGTGGATACAGTAAGGGGTAAGGGGGGGGCAATGTAGGTTACCTGGTGGGGGGGGGGGGGCGTACGGTAGGAACGTACCTGTCTCACCTGGTTCCCATGTGCCCCCAGTGTGCATCATCTTGTATTGCGTGCACTTTTGCGCCCTTACCACCTTACTCACTTGTTTTCTTCTTTTGTCTCCCACCTCCGAGGATCTGGCTTTGGGGCAGAGAGAGAGGTGCTGGCTCCGCAGTTGTGGGCCTGCACTTTCGCTGCTTGCTGCCGGGATCGATACACCATATGGACCGCAATTTTTGTGGCCGCCCACCATGGACCACAAGCACCACCCGTGGATGGACCTATTGGTCAACGTGGCACCTATGCCATACAGGTGAACCACTGTTAGTTGGCCCCCTGACACCACAATACAGAAATGGACGCGGTTGGCGCCTTTATTTTTGAAAGAAGCCAGAAGGCCAAGTACACCACAGGAAGGCAAGACCAGCGGCGGAACATCGGCCGGCTGCGACACCACCGGTGATTGTTGAACACTTTATTGGTGCACCGGATGGTGCTGACTGTGTTATGGGGTGGTGCTTTTGGTGCTTGGATGGGGTGCTCTGCACATTATTAAAGGCCGTAAGGCCACAGAGCACTCGTGGGTTGGTGTATCGATGCTGGCATGTGTGCTCTCTCTATGCATAACATCTGCATGTGTTCCTCCAAAAACAGGTCCTGGATCGTAGTGTAAATATCAGCGTAGTCTTGTGTAAATAATGCTCCCTACCGGCTGTATGTTTAGTTTGAGGATTCTTTCCGCGATTCGGTTATCCTGTGGGTGTGTTTCTGTGAGGAGAAGGGTGCAACGTCGCAGGGGGACATATTTACTCATTTGTGAACATCTGTAAAACTGTCGCACTCAGGGTAGAGTTAATAGTAGAGGGATCTACATCTGAGTGCCACACTAAAGTAGGTAAAAATTTATCGGGTCGGGACGCCCCGAGGTAGAGAAGGGTGCAATGTTGCGGATATGGGATTTGGCCTCCATCCATATCCGCTTGTAAATATTCCCCTATTTCCCCAATACTCCCCAACTATCCCCAATCCCCCATTCCCTAGTCCCATTGTCTGTAAACAACACTCTGTAGAACCGACCTACCCCTTTTTCCCCCATTAAATGTCGTGCCCAGGTTCACCGCATCTCACGTAGACAACTATAGGACAGCTTGCTAGTTATTCTTAGTCTATGTCAGTTAAGGACTCGTTTCCATTAATTCTGACTCTTCGTTGCACCAGAATGTGATTGTATGGCACCAGTAGTAAGTTTAGGACCTCCCAATACCTCCCCACAATCTCATCTCCGCATCCTCCCATCATCTCATGAAACAACAACAACAGCGCGCGGGGAGTGCGCGTCCTCACTCCGGCTTGGTTAGCCGCCATTGACCATGTGCTCCGACGGGGTTACCACACAGGGGCTGACTGTCAGCTCCTCGTCAAGGGCGGAGCCCGGTAACCCCCCCGCACCCAATAAGAAGCGGCAGACCGATTCCATCTGGGGCGGAGCTAACGAGCCGAGGGCGTGTCACTCCCCGCTGGATATACGCAGCCGCTTACCAGAGGTGACGTCAGATGCGCCCCCAGCTTGGAGAGAGAAGTCGCCACCTCCAAGCGCTGGATACCTCCCGCCTCTTTGGACCGGACCGGGTCGATTCTGCCCCTGAGCCAAGGTGCACCTTGAGCCATCGACTGCCTGCCCTCCCCTGCCATCAATCCCTGTGTGAGTCAGTCTTGTCCCGTTTGTCTGTGGTCTGTCGGGAATAAGATAAGACCGTGTCTAAGTGCCCACTTTTCTGTGCTGTACCTCTTGTCCGTGTAATCTAAACATTCTGCAAACCCATATTATAACCTCCTCCGGAGGTCTTGAGAACTGTACCCCTGGTGTCGTGTCATTTAACCCAGCCGTTGGGTCCTTTCCTTCATTGATCTAGCGTAGCGCGATTCGGCCAACGTTCGAGTGTAATCGGGTAACTTGTGCGAACACGGCGGCCATTCTGCTCGGCCCACCATAACATCAAAGTCGTGTCCGTAACAATATGTATGTATATATATATATATATATATATTTATATATATATATATATATATATATATATATATATATATATATATATATTGTTACAGATCGCGGTTTAGGATGTTAGTTACCGAGCGGTTTGGTATTTAACCGCGACCTAACAGGATCCCCGACTCACCCGATTCCACCCAAACATTGGCCGGGTCGCACCACAGCTAGTCAATAGGGAAAAGACAAAGGCGACGAATGCAAAGAGGAAAAAGGAATAAAACGAGAAGACGTACAGACGAGTAATGGGATTTATTATTTACACAAGCAAAACGGAGCAATCAAGGTTTATTTACAACACATAAGACGCAGGTGACACAGTGCAAATACTAGCTTATAGTTATACAGACTTAACTTATTCCCAGGACAGAACAAACAAAGACACTGACTCACGCGGGGAATTGCAGAGATGGCAGGATGTGGATGGCTGGAGGTGAACGCTGGGTGGAGCCAACGCGGAGCTTGGTGGAGCTTTGGTGGAGGTGAACGCTTGGTGGAGCCAACGCGGAGCTTGGGGGATTGGTGTGACGGGTTCTCTCTCCTTCCTTAGTCCCACCCAGTCCAACAACTTTCTCTCTTGCTTAGTCCCACCCAGTTCAACAACTTCCTCTCTTGCTTAGTCCCACCCAGTTCAACAACTTCCTCTCTTGCTTCAGGACTCTTTCTCTCTCTTTCTTGGTCCCTCACTCTTTACCACCGACTCCTCACCGCAACCAACGCAACCACTTGACCACCACCTCTACTGACTGACTTCACCACTCTGCACTTGACGACCGACTCCCAACCAACTCAGACCAACTCAAAGTGCATCTCTCCTCTGTAAAAACGCATCTCTCTGGACACGCCCTGCCTTGGGTTATATAGGCCCCCGCCCCTCATCCTTTTCGAACCTCCCCGATCGCTCTTCCTCCGCCCTCTCTAGCCAAACCCCTGGCTCATGGTTGGTCGAGTGGGGCTGGCTCACTCCTCCCCTCTATGACGAGGTGGAGACACGCCTTTCTTCCCCGACTCGAGCCTCGTGGTCAATGGCGGTTATTGGAGGGGAGGTAATATGGGCAATCGAGGCTCGGCAATGACGAGAGGGGATGTAATATGAAATGGAGATTTTGGGGATGGGAAGGAAAGGGGATCTATTCTCTTTCACTGGTGCAATGGAGTATTTCAATTAATGGAAGACACAGCCTTACGCTAATACACATAATAAGGATATAACTGTCAAAAAAAAGATATATCGTGTCCTGCATGTATGTTTTATGGACTAACTACGGGAACGCCCTTTGACCTTTTATACAACCACAATGGAGGGAGGAGGGGTGATATTTTACAACAACCTTTTACAACAACATTTTACCACAACAATAAAATAAAAAAACATTCTCATATCCACAACACTGCACCCTCCTCCCCTTAGGCACGTCCCGGGCCTATAACTTTTACCTTAGTGTGGCACGTAGGTGTAGTTCCCTCTACTTTTAACCTGACCCTGAGTGCGACAGTTTTAAAACATAAATAAATGTGTCCCGCTGCTCCATTGCACCCTGCCTAACAGACTTACGCCCACAGTTAACCGAATTGCGGAATGGTCTTCAAACTATACATTGACGGTGGGAAGCATTATTTACAATGACGCTATTTTTATTTACAAAACTAATCCAGGACCTGTGATTGTTCTTTCTGGGGGGGAGACAGTCTGCTCTGCATCGACGCACCATGAACGCACCCAAAAACGCACCAATACACACCCAAGCACCAATCGGTGCAGTCACCATTGTTCAATGAATAAAAATAAATTCAACAACCCCTAACCCTGCAGGTGATCTCTTGCTCTTCGGCTCCCTCTGCTGGTTATTATTATTTGGTCTTCCAGATGTTGTCATTCTTTTGCTTTGCTTACTGGCGGCCTATTTTCAATAAAGTGTGCCCAATGTGTCCTTTTTATTTGCTTTATTTATGGCCCACAGGGCCGACTATGTGTGGTTCACCTGTGGGGCATCGGTGCCCTGTGGCCAAGGTCCGCCAGCAAGATTTCGGGCCCTCATGGCCGGTTCCAGCAGAGGGGCCATGCCCCAACCCATGGGGTCCATAAGTGGTGCTCGGCCACAGACATGTGGTCCATAATGTGGTGCATCGATGCAGACAGCTGGTTCTGGGAATTTCGGGCGCACAATGGCCGACCCACGCACGCTCCCCTCGGCGCCCAACGGCGCACAGGTCATGTGGGAGACAAAAGGGGAAAGACAATTGAGCGAGGGGTAAGGTCACAAGGGTACACATCAATAAGGCAATGCAAGGCGAAATGCGTACGGAGGGCGAAGTGAGAAAGCTCGTCCCTACCGTACGTCACCCCCCTGTCACCTACCCTACCCTTACCCCATATGTACAAAAAATTTACACATTTACAAATTCGTCACTACTGTCACGTCTTCCCCATATTTCCCCTATACCAAATTCGTCTCCACAATCCCTCTACTGCAAAATTTGCCATCACCAAATTCATCATCAGTCCTCATAAGGAGGCAGAGATGGAACATCAAAGCACAATGTCACACCCTCTGTAACACTCACCACACCGCGCTTCCTTGTGCTCCCTCGCACACGCGCTACGACCGACTCACTCTCGCCAGCACCCTCACTCCTTGGCACGCACTTTTTCCTCACACACCCCAGAGTCGGACTTTCTTGCACACCTCCTTTTTCGCACACCAGACCTGTCGCACACTTCACCCACGGCCTCTCACGAACACCCGGGTCCATCTCGACCCCCAAGCTTCTTAAATCCCCTGGCGCATCATACGCACGACCATATTGGTCACCACTTACACCGGGTCCTCTTCCTCTTCGCTTCTCCTCCATCACCTGCGAATCCCTCATCCGGTTAATGAGCACATCATCACGATCCAAACACAGACTTTGGACCAATTCTTTTATCTCCTCTTTTATCTCTTTGTTATCCCCTCTCCGTCGCTTCTTAATTTCGCTCACCCCTTCTTCCACTTCTTCTAATTTCTGCTTCACCTCTTTTATTCCCCGGTACGTCTCCTCAAGCTCGTCCTCCAAGGCTACCTTGACCGTTTCCATGTGCGTCCTCACCTGCCGGTCCTTCGTCTCCATTACCTCTATCACCTCGTCCAACCTCGTTGTCAGTCCCTCACGTACCATCTGACATTCCCTCTTCGTCGCTATCAAGTCGTTTTTTATGTCGTTTTGTGTCGCTTTTAACCCTCCTAATACCGCAGTGTTCCTTTGAACCTGCTCCGTTAGTCCTTTTTGTCCCTCCGTCAGCTGTTCCACTCCCAGCGTCAACTCCTCTATACCCCCTTGCAATTTTACAGTCCCCTTTCTCACCTCCTTCTCCATGTGCTCCTTACAGTGCCTCACCTCCTCGCGCACTTCCTCCGACCTCCTCACTCACTCCTCTTCTGATCTCCTCTCCCATCACTTGCATCTCCTGCCCAGATGCCACCCTCATCTGCTCCATTTCCTCCCTGTGAGCATCCAGTTTAGTTTCTACCCCCATTCTGACCCCCTCTATCTGCTGCCCCATTTGTTTAACTTCCCTTTCCGCTTGGTCCCTCATGTCCCTCAATTTGCCTTCCATACTATTTTCTAACCCCTCTAACCCCTTTTTCATCCCTTCCATTTGATTCTCTTGAGCGGCCATTCTGTTTTCTACCCCCGTTAACCCCTCCTGTATTTCCCCTAATCTATTGTCTAATCCCTCAAATTTGTTGTCTAGTCCCTCAAATTTGTTTCCTAACCCCTCTATTCTACTCCCTAACCCTCCGATCTGGGCCCCCATGTCCTCCCTCAATTTCTCGCTATTGGACCCCATCCTTTGTTCTAACCGTTGGCTATTGGCCCCCATGTCCTCCCTCAATTTCTCACTATTCTGGGCCATAAGGGCCTTCATTTGTATAAAAAAAAGGTTCAAATCCACCAGCGGCGCTGCTACGGTCGCGGGCGTGGACGCCGTGGCCACCTCGTGCGCGACAACGCTATTTTGCGACCCTGCCGTCCTCACTGCTTCGCTCTCCTCCTGTCCCTCATGTCCCTCAATTTGGTCCTGGATCGACCCTGCCTCACTCTCCTCTACCGGAACCCAGCTGTCTTGATCCGCCATAGCGCGACTTTCAAAATTCGGGTTTTTATTTTCGTAAAACAAAATCAAATTTCGCCGTTATAATTTCGAGCGTGGGAAACGCGCTCCGGATCGAATTCTACCTCCCAACACCAATTGTTACCCTAGTGGTACAATTGGTGTTCCAAAATTTGGGCCTAATAAATTTAGTCCCAGGTCCGAATTCCACTCCTCGACACCAATTGTTACAGATCGCGGTTTAGGATGTTAGTTACTGAGCGGTTTGGTATTTAACCGCGACCTAACAGGATCCCCGACTCACCCGATTCCACCCAAACGTTGGCCGGGTCGCACCACAGCTAGTCAATAGGGAAAAGACAAAGGCGACGAATGCAAAGAGGAAAAAGGAATAAAACGAGAAGACGTACAGACGAGTAATGGGATTTATTATTTACACAAGCAAAACGGAGCAATCAAGGTTTATTTACAACACATAAGACGCAGGTGACACAGTGCAAATACTAGCTTATAGTTATACAGACTTAACTTATTCCCAGGACAGAACAAACAAAGACACTGACTCACGCGGGGAATTGCAGAGATGGCAGGATGTGGATGGCTGGAGGTGAACGCTGGGTGGAGCCAACGCGGAGCTTGGTGGAGCTTTGGTGGAGGTGAACGCTTGGTGGAGCCAACGCGGAGCTTGGGGGATTGGTGTGACGGGTTCTCTCTCCTTCCTTAGTCCCACCCAGTCCAACAACTTCTTCTCTTGCTTAGTCCCACCCAGTTCAACAACTTCCTCTCTTGCTTAGTCCCACCCAGTTCAACAACTTCCTCTCTTGCTTCAGGACTCTTTCTCTCTCTTTCTTGGTCCCTCACTCTTTACCACCGACTCCTCACCGCAACCAACGCAACCACTTGACCACCACCTCTACTGACTGACTTCACCACTCTGCACTTGACGACCGACCCCCAACCAACTCAGACCAACTCAAAGTGCATCTCTCCTCTGTAAAAACGCATCTCTCTGGACACGCCCTGCCTTGGGTTATATAGGCCCCCGCCCCTCAACCTTTTCGAACCTCCCCGATCGCTCTTCCTCCGCCCTCTCTAGCCAAACCCCTGGCTCATGGTTGGTCGAGTGGGGCTGGCTCACTCCTCCCCTCTATGACGAGGTGGAGACACGCCTTTCTTCCCCGACTCGAGCCTCGTGGTCAATGGCGGTTATTGGAGGGGAGGTAATATGGGCAATCGAGGCTCGGCAATGACGAGAGGGGATGTAATATGAAATGGAGATTTTGGGGATGGGAAGGAAAGGGGATCTATTCTCTTTCACTGGTGCAATGGAGTATTTCAATTAATGGAAGACACAGCCTTACGCTAATACACATAATAAGGATATAACTGTCAAAAAAAAGATATATCGTGTCCTGCATGTATGTTTTATGGACTAACTACGGGAACGCCCTTTGACCTTTTATACAACCACAACGGAGGGAGGAGGGGTGATATTTTACAACAACCTTTTACAACAACATTTTACCACAACAATAAAATAAAAAAACATTCTCATATCCACAACAATATATTTCTGTCAGTTGATTGTTTGTTTGACATTTGTATTACAGTGTACCAGAAGGTATATATAAATGAATGACATGTTTATCTTTATCAGCTTTCGGCTTGATGAAAACTTTCCCGGAAAGTGGATCGGCCGCCGCGGTCCGATCGAGTGGCCGGCACGCTCCCCAGACCTTACACCTCCAGATTTCTTTCTTTGGGGCTCATGAAAGACCTTGTTTATCGTGAAAAGCTTCGTACCATTCAGGAATTGAAGGCTCAAATCACTGCAAAGTTTGAGGAAATTGATATCGAACTCTGCAAGCGCATGTGCCACTCTGTGCCTGCTCGGCTGCAATTGTGCATCGATCACGAGGGATGGCACTTTGAAAATTGTAAGTAAAACAGCTTGGTACACTTCCGTAATAATTTTCCCCGAATAAATGGTTAGATAAACATGTCATTCATTTATGTATACCTTCTTGTACACTGTAATACAAATGTCAAACAAACAATCAACTGACAGAAATATATATATATATATATATATATATATATATATATATATATATATATATATATATATATATATGTATGTATATATATATATATATATATATATATACACATATATACATATACATATATATATATATATATATATATATATATATATATATATATATATATATATATATATATATATATCAGCTTGTGACAAGCCGATATATATATATATATATATATATATATATATATATATATATATATATATATATATATTGTTGCGGACGCGGTTAAGATGTTATTTTGACCGAGCGGTGGTGTATTACCGCGACCCGAACAGTTATTCCCCGATTAGAACCCGATTCCACCCAAACGTTGGCCGGATCGCACCGCGGCTGCTCAATGAGGGAAAAGACTAAAACGACGAATGCAAAGAGGAAGACGAAGGCAAAGAAAGATTTGGAAATACTACTAAATTTATTTACTATTTACACACATAAGCAAAAAGAAAGCAGTCACGTTTATTTACAACACATAAGACGCAGGTGACACAGTGCAAATACTAGCTTACCTACAGTCTTAATTAACCCAGGACAGAACAAACAAAAGACAGACTCACGCGGGGAATGACAGGAATGGCAGGAGGTGGATGGCTGGAGGTGAACGCTTGGTGGAGCCAACGCGGAGCTTGGTGGAGCCTTGGTGGAGGTGAACGCTTGGTGGAGCCAACATGGAGCTTGGTGGAGCCTTGGTGGAGGTGAACGCTTGGTGGAGCCAATGCGGAGCTTGGTGGAGGTGAACGCTTGGTGGAGCCTTGGTGGAGGTGAACGCTTGGTGGAGCCAACACAGAGCTTGGTGGAGCCTTGGTGGAGGTGAACGCTTGGTGGAGCCAACGCGGCTGGTGGGGGGTTGGTGTGACGGGTTCTCTCTCCTTCCCTCACAAGCTTCAGGACTCTTTCTCTCTCTTTCTTAGTCCCACCCAGTCCAACAACTTCCTCTCTTGCTTAGTCCAACTCAAGGCCTTTCTGTCTTCTGATCTCCTCCCTCCTCGACTCTACTCAAAGCGCATTTCCTTTTGGAAACGCCCCGCGGCGGGTTATATAGGCCCCGCCCCTCAACCTTTGCGAACCTCCCCCAAACGTTCTCTCTCCGCCCTCTAAAGCCAACCCCTCGTTCTGGGATGGTCGGCAAGGGCTGGTTCACTCCTCCCCTCTATGACGAGGTGGGGACCCGCCTTTCTTCCCCAACCCTGCCTCGTGGTCAATGGCGGCAATTGGAGCGGAGGTAGTTTCCAATCGACGAAAAGGGGGAATGGAGGTTTTGGGAATGGGAATGAAGGGAATCTATCTCTTTCACTTGGTGCAATGGAGTACTTCTATTAATGGGAGACACAGCCTTACCCTAAAACACAGAATAAGATATAACTATCGAACAGGGGTATTCTATGATTGGCTGACGTGTATGCTTGTGGACTAATTATGGGACGCCCTTTTGACCTTTACACAGCTCCGGAGGCAGGAGGCGCAGAATAACCAATAATAATAATAAAGCACACAATAAAAAAAAACACAATCCTCATATCCGCAACAATATATATATATATATATATATATATATATATATATATATATATATATATATATATATTGTTGTGGATATGAGAATGTTTTTTTATTTATTATTGTTGTTGTAAAAGGTTGTTGAAAATATCGCCCCTCCTCCGTTTGTGGTTGTATAAAGGTCAAAGGGCGTTCCCGTAGTTAGTTCCATAAAGCATACATGAAGGACACTATAATATCCCTGTTCAGTAGCTTATTTCCTTATTATGTGTTTTAGGGTAAGGCCTTGTCTTCCATTAAGATGACACTCCATTGAACCAAGTGAAACAAGATAGATCCACTTTCATTCCTATTCCCAAAACCTCCATTTCCAACTGCGTCATTGCCAAGCCTCAATTGCCAGCTACATCCCCTCCAAGCCTCCATTGCCAACTGCACTGGGCAGTTTGCCAGGTTTGCTACAGCTGTGGGTTGTTGATTTCGCCCCAAAACCACCATTGAACATGTGCTCGGGTCGGGGAAGAAGGGCGTGTCCCCACCTCGTCATAGAGGGGAGGAGTGCGTCAGCCCCACTCAACCAACCATGAACAAGGGGTTGGACTTGGAGAGGGTGTGGAGAGAAACATCAAGGAGGTTCGCGAAGGTTCAGGGGCGTGGCATATATAACCCGCAGAAGACGCCCCCACCTCAGACGAGTCCTGGCCAAGCACGCGACGTCCCCACAGCGGCACGAGGAGACGAGTCCTGGCCAAGCACGCGACGTCCCCACAGCGGCACGAGGAGATGAGTCCTGGAAAGAGCACGCGACGTACACACCGCAGCAGCAGCAGCAGCCACAGCAGCAACAACAGCAGCAGCCACAGCAGCAACAACAGCAGCTGCAACAACAGCAGCTTGGGCCCTTGACGGCAGTTCTTGAGCAGGGCCGCGAAGGAACGACGGCTGCTAAACGCGCCGATCGTGCTGCAGTACCCATGGACCTTCCTCTCCCTCCAGCCATCCACCTCCGGCCAGTCCTATCATCATTCCCCGCGTGAGTCTGTCCTTGTTTGTTCTGTCCTGGGTTTAATTAAGACTGTAGGTAAGCTAGCATTGCACTGTGTCTCTAATATCTTCTGTAAATTATTTTATTATCCTTCCTTCTCCTTGGTTACTTTTGGTTGTATATAGTAAATAAATTATATTTGTATTCCTTACCCTTTGTCTTTCTTCATCTTCACATCCTTCACTTTAGTCTTTTCCCCATTGAATATCTGTGGCGCGATTTTGGCCAACGTTCAGAAATCGGGTTAGTCGGGGTAACTGTTCGGCCGCGGCACCATCTGCTCGGCAAACATCTTATCCGCGGTCCGTAACAATATATATATATATGGATATATATATATGTGTATATATATGTATGTATATATATATATATATATATATATATATATATATATATATATATATATATATATATATATATATATATATATATACATATATACATATATATACATATATATACATATATATACATATATATACATATATATATATATATATACATATATATATATATATGTACATATATATATATATATATATATACATATATATATATATATATACACATATATATATATATATATATATATATATATATATATATATATATATATATATATATATATATATAAACAGAAATCAGGCGCTACTTTTGACTCACTATTGCATGCTCCTCCCCGACCACCTTGTCACGGTGTACCTCCGAGCCCCAAGAGGAGTCATGGCAGAAAAAGTGTTATTCTGTATGTCAAAGATCAATGGTGAAGCCACACCAATTGTTACCAACAAACAAATATTGTATTGAGATCACACAAGAACAACAGTACAACAATAATAGTAATCAAAAGTACAATCAATATATCCTATGATGGTACCATCGGTTTCCTAACATATAACTCACTGTGCTCCAAGTGAGTGAAGCAAGAACATTCCCAATGTCTCTTTCCCGGCTTCAAACCCAAAGTTGTTGATTCCGGCTTCAAGCCAAAGTCGATCCCGGCTTCAAGCCAAAGTCGTTCCGCTCCAGCGATTGTCAGAACGATGTCTAATCGAGACCAGAATCCCGTTCGGATGATAGTCACAGTCACGCGGCCAAAGCTGCGTAAAGGCGCCCTCAAGGCGACTGGGAAATCCAAAGGCACCCTCCAGGCGACTGAGAAATCACACCCTCGGGTCTGGACGTTCCACGGCTCACAGTCGGCGAACCGCAAATTAATCTTCAAAAGCCACGTTGCACACACACACACCAGATATGTCTGAAAGCGGTGAAAACGGCTGACGAAGCAAAGAAACCTTTCTCGACGCGCAAAGCGTGCGAGTCAAAATGGCCGACGGCCCGTTCTCGAGACGTAACGGCCCTTCGATGATTCTCTTCAGAATCAATCGCAAAACCTGACACGCAGGTTAATCTGTCACAGCGATAACAACTCTGTCGCAGGAATCCCTTTCCTGGGAAACCCAAAGTTCACTCGTGACTCTTGCTCGCCAATGTTCGCTCCAGACCGCAAAGCAACTATGCTTCTTGTCCGACTCCACTCACTCCGCCTTCTTTTTCTCCTCTTCCTCTTCGTCGCCGTCCGGTTCCTGTTTCATTTAAAACATTAACCTTTTTACCTTTTGACAATAATAATTGCTATTTCTCTCAAACAACAATAATAATAATAGTCAGAGAGCCTACTACACTCTATTTCAACCCATAGCATACAAAAGGTTTGACCCCCTAGAGTTGTTGGGGGTATCAAGCTGAGTAAAAAAAAGTATGTAAGATTGACCCCCCCTGCTGGAACTAGTCACCAGACCCCCCTAAAATGACCCCAATAATGGGTTATTTCAACCCATCTCATACATGGACCAAATTTGGTCACAATATAGTGTCATGTCAGGACATTACAAAAATGTCAAATCTAACAACTTACCCCTGCTGGAAAGGTGATGTTAGACCCCCCCGCAAAGTACCCCCCCCAAAATGGGTTATTTCAACCCATCTCATACATGGACCAAATGTGGTCGACAATATAGTGTCATGTTAGGACATTACAAAAACATCAAATCTAACAACTTACCCTGCTGGAAAGGTGATGTTAGACCCCCCGCAAAGTGCCCCCCCTAAAAAAGGGTTATTTCAACCCATCTCATACATGGACCAAATTTGGTCACAATATAGTGTCATGTCAGGACATTGCAAAAAACATCAAATCTAACAACTTACCCTGCTGGGTAGGTGATGTTAGACCACCTCCCCCCCCCCCCCCCCCCGGCCCCCAAAGTACCCCTGTTTCAAGCCATCGTTTACATGAACCAACTTCGGTCACAATCATGTCATCAGGATATTACAAATTATCAAATGTAACAACTTACAGCTTAAGACATGTCTGTACATTGACATACATCATCATTTAATGCCCCTAGTTTAGTAAAAGTAAGTATGCAAATGACCTTGCTAGGCCCTCCTTGGTAATATTTTTTTGTAACTACGGAAGCCCAATAGAGGACAACCAATAAAATATTGTTGATGCACTTATAATAGCATGACATGATCAAATATAGTATAATAATAGAAGCCTGAATGAAACCAATCAGAGATGATTGATCTTGTAGGCATACTATCCTAAATTTCATGAGCATTATATGGTCAAATAGCAAATACATTTTGTATTTAACTTTCACAGATACTGAACGAGCCCCTCCTTGAGGAACTGCATATTCTAGATTTTCCAGTTTTTAAGCAACATGCTTTCATATAGTAAGTATGGAAACTTAATCTGAAGAATTTATGTTTTCCTCTTGACATTCCCCTCTTCTTTTGGTTAATAATGATAACAAAAGTTGATATTTGTTCCACATTAGAGGATATTAAATGTTTAACAATCAAACATTATTTTGAAATGCATTGGTTTGATAATTTAAAATGTTTAATCTTATTACAAAGATTAACTAATAAAGCTCAGAAGCCTCTTACAATGGAGATTAAATAGTTAAATCAAACTTCTATACTTGTAGTTGTAACTTGTAGTGTGATGCTGATTTCATTAACCAACATCTTGTAGTGTATGCTGACTTTATTTGATTTGTGATATTAATTTTCAGATACAGATGGACTCTGACAGAGATACCACAATGGATACAGTAAAAAAGAATGTACAAGGTACAAATTACATCCCTTATATTTTAAGAATTTGATGATGCACATTGGCCCGTTTGAAATTTGATGTTGCAATGATGCTGGTGTGAAAGGAATGCAAGTCACTCTGAAATATAAGTCCACCCCTCCTATCCTTGATTTAAAAGTAAGCTTGATGCTCAGTATTGCATAGAGATGACTCCCTTAACCTCACCACGCAAGTTTTACCTATTTCATGTATATTCCGGGGGGGTGGGGGGGGGCTTTTATTCCTTCCCACACAGGTTCAAATTATGACAAATTGAAACATGACCAACACAAGCCTCAACAAATTTGCTTACCCTATAATTTCTTTTGTTTTCTTTTGTTTTCCTTAATTATTTTGTGTTAATGCAAGGTCCCATTTGTTCACTGCACGGGAAGGGACAAGCAAAGCTGTTAGATCATGGTGCTATGCATTTATCAAACCAATGCATTTCAAATAATGTTTGATTGTTAAACATTTTAATATCCTCTAATGTGGAACAAATATCAACTTTGTTATCATTATTAACCAAAAGAAGAGGGAATGTTCAAGAGGGAAAACATAAATTCTTCAGATTAAGTTTCCATACTTACTATATGAAAGCATGTTGCTTAAAATACTGGAAAATCTAGAATATGCAGTTCCTCAAGGAGGGGGCTCGTTCAGTATCTGTGAAAGTTAAATACAAAATGTATTTGCCTATTTGACCCATATAATGCTCATGAAATTTAGGATAGTATGGTATGCCTACAAGTCAATCATCTCTGATTGGTTTCATTCAGGCTTCTATTATTATATTATATTTGATCATGTCATGCTATTATAAGTGCATCAACAATATTTTATTGGTTGTCCTCTATTGGCTTCCGTAGTTTACAAAAAATATTACCAAGGAGGGCCTAGCAAGGTCATTTGCATACTTTTACTAAACTAGGGGCATTAAATGATGATGTATGTCAATGTACAGACATGTCTTAAGCTGTTAAGTTGTTACATTTGATAATTTGTAATATCCTGATGACATGATTGTGACCGAAGTTGGTTCATGTAAACGATGGCTTGAAACAGGGGTACTTTGGGGCCGGGGGGGGGGGGGGGTCTAACATCACCTACCCAGCAGGGTAAGTTGTTAGATTTGATGTTTTTGCAATGTCCTGACATGACACTATATTGTGACCAAATTTGGTCCATGTATGAGATGGGTTGAAATAACCCGTTTTTAGGGGGGGGCACTTTGCGGGGGGTCTAACATCACCTTTCCAGCAGGGTAAGTTGTTAGATTTGATGTTTTTGTAATGTCCTAACATGACACTATATTGTGACCAAATTTGGTCCATGTATGAGATGGGTTGAAATAACCCATTTTGGGGGTACTTTGCGGGGGGTCTAACATCACCTTTCCAGCAGGGTAAGTTGTTAGATTTGACATTTTTGTAATGTCCTGACATGACACTATATTGTAACCAAATTTGGTCCATGTATGAGATGGGTTGAAATAACCCATTATTGGGGTCATTTTAGGGGGGTCTGGTGACTAGTTCCAGCAGGGGGGGTCAATCTTACATACTTTTTTTTACTCAGCTTGATACCCCCAACAACTCTAGGGGGTCAAACCTTTTGTATGCTATGGGTTGAAATAGAGTGTAGTAGGCTCTCTGACTATAATACATGGAATCAAAAATGTTTACAGTGGATGAAAACCACAACAACGGAAGTGACGAATCCATAACACTTCCCCCCTCAAGAAAGAAAGTTTGAACATAGTGAAAACTTTCTTTGCAGGCAAAACTCTTTTAACCAACAAAAGTAAAACTCACACCCAAATCCTCAATTCCCATGAGCAACGATAATTAATATTTCCCAAAATAAAGCAACAAAACTTCCAAACCACCTACAGAAATTTCCAAAGTTAGTTCACTCTGGACAAAGCATCAGCAACGACATTGTCCCTGCCCTTTACATGCTCAATTTCCAAGTTGAACTCCTGCAAAGCCAAACTCCATCTCATCAACCTCTGGTTTATATTTTTCATTTTTTGAATGAAGGTTAAGGGGTTGTGATCAAAAATCCAAAGCAAAGCAAATATATCGCACTTTTTTAAGGTGGCTGAACTGGGAGCCATGTTTCATGGTGGTTGGTGAGGCCTGGAAGTATTCGCTGTGTGGACGCATTCAAGAATGTTGAGTTCAAAGGTTAATCCAGGTAAAAATCTTGACTCAGCTCCTCCGCAGCATTCAGTGCTTCAAACTCTTCCTAACTTCCATAATAATCACGGTTGTCGCGCTTGTCGCTGTAGTCACGTGAATAGCGGTCTCCTTCTCGGCCACTACACTGATAAATCATCCCTTCGGGAGCTGCCGTAACTCTGGGAGCCTCCATAGTAATCTCGACTGTGGCCACCACCAAAACTACTACTCCCACCCCGGGAGCCATAGCCACCCCTGAATCTACCTCCACGTTTTCCTCCTCTGTAGCCCGCTCGACGCCCATGGCCTGCCTTCTCTACTGTTATGGCCCGACCATCCAAATCCTTGCCATTCAAATCCTTTTCTGCATCTTTGGCGTCCTTTGTGTTTTCAAGCGTGACAAAGCCAAACCCTCTCGACTTTTGCGTCTCCCTGTCTTTTATCAGCAGCACTTCCAAGAGTGGTCCATATTTGCCGAAGACAGAGTCCAGAACATCTTCCCTTGTGTTGAAGTTCAGTCCACCTACAAAAAGCTTGCCAACATTGCCTCCATTCATGACTCGTGTGTGCTGACACTTAGTTTCAGGGTACTTGACAAGACGTGCCTGTGCAAAGCGTGACGTCAGTACCTTCTCCTTCTCTTCAGAGCGCTTCCTAGCCATAGCACGAGTCGCGGCACAGGATGGAAAGATACCCGGAGTCTTCCGCTCTAACTGTGCGGTGTTATTTTACATACTAGGCCTTTCCACAAACATCGGATTACCAGAAACTTGACCACCGGCCAAATCATTCCCGATAACAAAAGAGATTCCCTCTACAGGAAGAGTGGCTTGTAAACCTACGGTGACCGGTCCTGACACCAAATCAGACTTCAAATGGATGACATAAAGTGGAGCTTTAACATATCCACCAACCCCCTGTAAAAGAACACTAACCCCAGTTGCCGTCTTCTCTGACAATGGCAAAATGCCCTCAAGCATCAAATATTGATGTGCTCCTGTGTCCCTCAATACCCTAACAGGTCTCTGGTTAGTCAAGTCTCCATCCAGTGACACAAACCCCTCTGAAATAAAAGGTTTGTAATCCTTTTGAACCAGGTCGTTCTGTGATGCCGTAACTTTGGCATGGGAACCTTCACAAGGCACTGTCCTCCAAGGACGATTTCTCGCATTTGCCAATGCATTCGGAGTTGTACGAGTCTGACTCCGCTCCTGATTTTTCCTTTTCAGGGCGTAACATTGGGACATCAAATGCCCAGGTTTCTTGCAAAAGCGCAAGTAGGCCCGGGGGAAAAACTCGAGGTCTGCCTCGGGCCCCCCGGAAGATAAGTCTGTCTTGGAACTGTAGTCTCCTGATCCCTAAAAGTCGCGGTATCAGATTTGTCCCCATAGTCATCTCTAGGCCGCCTCCATGAATATTTGTTCTCCGCACCGGATTTACCATAACTCCCCTGGCTAACTCTAGGCGGGAAGTTAGGTTTGTGGAACCCCATCCTGTGTGTCAAGGCATAGTCATCTGCCACGGTTGCTGCCTCATACAACTCTGGTACTTTCTTTTCATTCAGATGTACTTTAATGTCTGCGTGGACACACTGTTTGAATTCCTCCACCAAGATCAATTGTCGCAACAGTTTGAAGTCTTTCCCAATCCCCTTCGAATCACACCACCGATCAAACATGGTTTCCTTCATTCTGGCAAACTCCACATGGGTCTCGCTCTCCCTCTTCCTGGCATTCCTGAATTTTTGCCGGTAAGCTTCAGGGACCAATTCATAGGCTTTGAGAATGGTTTTCTTCACTATCTTATAATCTGCAAATTGGTCAATCGGTAACGCCGAATAGATATCTTGAGCTTTACCCACCAAAACACTTTGCACTAACATAGTCCAGGACCCCACAGGCCATTTTAGCATTTGAGCCACTTTCTCAAAGTGTAAAAAAAACTTGGCTACCTCCTTTTCATTGAAGGGTGAAACCAGCCTCACATGCCTACCAACATCCCAAGTGTTCTGACTAGTTGTCGAACTAGCCGGCATGGATACGACTTCTCTCCGTTCTCCCATTAATTCCAGCTCCATGAGTTTAAGTTCCTTCTGATACTCCATGTCACGTTCCTTTAACTCCCTTTCGGCTCTCCTTTCCTCTGCTCTTTCCTTTGCTCTTCTTTCTTCTTCAGCTCTCCTTTCCTCGGTTCTTCTCTCCTCGAGTTCTCGTTCCTGTTCTACTCTTCTTTCCTCGAGTTCCCTATCAGCCGTTGAATTCCGTTTCCGGTCTTGCTGGCGAGGGTTCGTTTATTCTCAGCTCTCCATGCTATCCATCGAAATCGAAGTTAAGTAATTGTTCCCATTTGTATTTTCGTTTTAACTATTTATTTTATGGTGTATATATTGTCTCCCGACGAAGATTTTCGGTGCAAATCTTTCATACCTGTATTGAAAATCGTGTTAATTCGGGTCGTGTTTTGAGGCCTTGTAGTTGTACAGTGAACACTGTACAACCTTGAGGCTTTGTTTTTCTCTCAGCGGTCCGTGTTTTTGTGATCCAATAACTTTCGTTCTCCGTTTTCCCAATCCTTTCACCCCATAGCCCTCTTCCTTGTGTAAATCACAACTCAAAAAAATCCAAAAAAAGAACATTTCCTTCTCTGTTCTCATTCGTTTATTCATTCTTATTCGTTCGTTCGTTCGTTCTTTGACCACGTGTTTCTCCCCCATTTCCCCAGATAGATTGTCAAATTTCAATTCGTTATTTTATCGTCCATGCGTTATTGTTTTGATTATAGTTACTTTTGGTTTGAATTTCCTGTAACTTGTAATTATTTAATCGTGTTCTGCTCCTCGTGTGCGGCCTTGTAGTTGTACCCCCGTCGGTGTTTGTTATCTTAATCGTGTTTTGCTTGGCTCTTAGTTTTTTTCCCTTCTACCCCGAACATAATACTCTGTCTAACGTTCTAAATCCCCACCTCCCCCCCCCCCCCCACCCCCAAAAACCAAAAAGAAAAAAAAAACAACAAACAAACAAAAAAAACATTTATTTTCCTTTCTCCACGTGTACTGTTGACTCATCCTGTATTTTCTGTCCAGGTGTGCTGTTCGCCCCGCCCCCATTAACTCCTTGCCATCCACCGTTTGCCCTTCACGTGACTCGTGGTGGTCCCTCTCGGCTCTACCCCCGTTGGTATTTTTGTGCACATAAGATTGTTCACGGTTCTGTTTAAATATTATTTAAATATGTATAACCTTTCCCCTTCAGTGTTTTACTCAGTGGTATTTTACAACACGCTGTTTTTCTTCCTATTTAAAAGGCTTTTCTCAATTTCCTCTCCAACTCATTCCACCTCAAAAAAAAGAAATTCAATATCTTATACATCTCCCTCACTACATGGTCTAAATTCACATTCATTCCATCCCTCCTCCATCATTCTGAACCGGATTGCTAACTTGAAAATCACAACAAACCCAATTTGTTTTCAATGTTCGTCTTTCATTAATCATCCACTTTCTAAACTCCCCTCTTGCCCCTCCCATCCAAATCCCTCCCCTTGCACCTACACTCCTAAACTCCCCCCTTGCCCCGCCACTCTTAAACTCCCCCCCTACCCCTCCACTCCTGAACTCCCCCCTTGCCCTTCCACTCCTGAACTCCCCCCTTGCCCTTCCCCTCCTAAACTCCCCCCTCACTCCTCCCCTTCAAAACTCCCCCCCAACCCCTCCCATTCAAATCTCCCCCCATACCATTCCTCTCCAATTCTCCCTCCTCCCCCCTCCTCCTCAAAGCTGCCTCCTCCCCACTTCGTCTCCCTTCTATCTCATACCTCCACCCCCCCAACCTTTTTCTTTCCTCTGCCCCCCCTCAAACAACCCCTCACTGTGCCTCATCCCTTCACCTTCAAACCTTTCATCCTCCTCATCCTTCCCTTTCTTGGAACTCTTCTGCAATCGCTGACACACTAACAACTGCTCTCCCTACCTCCCCCTCTCATCCTTCATCTTACCCTACTCCTCCCCTCCCCTGTCCTGTACCCGATGCTCCCCCTCTCTCTTCATTAACGGTATGGACCTCAAACATCCGGGGCCTTCGCTCAAACCTGACTGATCTCTCCATACAGGTTGCTTCTGACAATCCAGACTTGATCTGCTTAACAGAGACTTTCGTCCTTCAAGATGTCTCTGATTCCTTAATATCTCTTCCTGGTTACTCCCTCCTCCGGTATGATAGACCTGAGCCTCGGCCTGGTGGTGGGGTGGCTATCTTTATCAAAAACTCTCTTCCTCACTCTCCTTGCACTGCCCTCTCTCCTCCTCACCCCCAGGAGTACCTCTGGCTACGGCTTCCTCTCCGCTCCCACCTTTTGTTCATATGTGTTCTGTACCGTCCCCCAAACAGTGATGACTCCATCTACATTTCACTGTCTGACAACATGGACCAACTTCTATCCACTCATCCCAACTCTCTCTTCCTCATATGTGGTGACTTCAATTGTCATCATGCCACCTGGTTGGGTGTGGGTTCCTCTCTCACCAGTCATGGCACCTCAGCAAAGGACTTCTGTGACTCACTGGGATTGACACAATCTGTCAATTTCCAGACCCGGATCTCAGCCAATGGAGTATCTTCTCTTCTAGACTTGGTTATGACTAACTTCCCTGCTAATGTCTGCTGCTCTTCTTCTGCTCCAATCGGTTCTTCTGATCATGTGCTTGTCAAAGTGGACATCTCTCTGGCCATTCTCAGAGAGCCTCCTCAGCGTCGACGAGTCTGGCATTTCACTCAGGCCGACTGGGACGGTCTTAAAGCAGCCATCAATCGTCTGGATTGGTCTCCCATCTCCACTGCCTCTGACATCAATTCTTCCTGGGAATTCTTCCAAAGCAAACTGATCTCTCTCATGCACAGATTTATCCCATCTCGCCTTCAGTTGACTTACCCTTCCTCCCGTCCATGGTACACTGAATCTTGTGGTGAGGCAGTTGCCCTGAAACAACTTGCCTTTGCCTCTTGGAAGGCTAATCCAACTGAAGGAAATCTCAGTTCCTTCCACCAAGCTCAGAACAAGTGTGTGTCTACCCTCAGGAGTGCCAGGAAGCACGATCTCTCCTCACTCAAGAATGAACTCTCAAACCTGTCTCCTTCCTCCAAATCCTGGTGGCGTCTGGTCAAATCCGTTTCTGGTGTTTGTTCCCCCTCCATCCCCTCCCTTACCTCAAATGGCCACACAGTTGACATCGAACGTGACAAAGCCGAATGCCTCAACTCTGTGTTTGCCTCAAAATCCATAGTCCCAAACCCATCTCTCTCTGTTCCCACCTTTCCCAGTCGAACCAAACTGCTCCTGGACTCTGTGACCTTCTCTCCTGACAAGGTGGATGAGTTTTTGTCAAACCTCGACTCTGATTCTGCAACTGGACCAGATGGCATCAGCCCACGGGTCCTAAAATCCTGCTCTGCCGCTCTATCTCACCCTCTCTCTGTTCTTTTCACCCTATCTTTTGCTCAAGGTCATCTGCCAGCATCCTGGAAATCAGCAAACATTACCGCTTTACACAAAAAAGGTGCAAAAACAGATCCTTGCAACTACAGACCAATCAGCCTGCTCCCAATTATCAGCAAAGTCATGGAATCCATCATTGCTTCGGATATGAAATCTTTCCTCTTCTCCAATGGCTTGATCTCTGATCATCAATTTGGTTTCAGACCAGGTCACTCTACTCTGGACATGCTGCTTCTGCTGTCTCAACAATGGATGGAGGTCCTCAATGCCAAACAGGAAATCAGAGCTGTCTCCCTTGACATATCACGTGCCTTCGATACGGTCTGGCACCCAGCTCTGCCCACCAAACTCTCCTCCTATGGTATCCATGGAAATCTCCATGCATGGCTTGCGGACTTCCTCTCTGGTCGTAGTCAACGTGTGGCCCTGAATGGATTTCTCTCATCTCCCCTTCCCGTTCAGGCTGGAGTTCCCCAAGGCAGTGTGCTGGGCCCTGTGCTTTTTCTGGTCTTTATCAATGATCTCTCCGACTCTCTGGAAAATCCTCTGTATCTCTTTGCTGATGACTCCACTCTCTGCCGCTCCATTCCTCTTCCCTCAGATCGGCAGTCTGCAGCCTCCTCACTCTCTGAAGACCTGGACAAAATCACAGACTGGTCAAACATGTGGAACATGTCTTTCAATCCTGACAAATCTCACACTCTTACTATTGTTACGTGGTCCCCTCGGTGACTACCTGGTCTCGGTGACCCCCGGACCGTGAGAGGAACTTCGCCAGAAAGTAGTATTATATATGCGCTTTCGCAACGCAATCCCTATGAATTCCACCCAAGAGAAAACTGATGTTCAATGATATATTTCAAGGGTAAGGATATCATACAATTTCAATGATACAATCAAGGATATATTCCCCGAGCAATCAACAACAAACAACCATCAACAATTCCCAATCCACAATCAATTCCCTATATGATTAAGATGGCCATCTTATATATGTGTGTCCCCGTTGGTACTCACGACCCCCTTTTGGTCTCTGTTCCGCACAATGTCTCTGGGCCCCTCCTGACCAAGATGATGGTCGGCGTCGCCGCACTCGGGCGGTTGAACGAACCCCGGGTGGACGTGTTTCCACCGGGCAGGTATCGTACCAGGCACCACGGCTGCAGCCCCTCGTGGCCACGCGAAGCGGGTACGGTAAAGCAAGCAAAAGCCCCACGCCGCTTGCAACGCGTGTTAGGCCCCAACGTGCGACCCGTACGCGTCTTTTTAGACGGTGTCGCGAACGGTGCCAGACGCTGGGTCGGTGCACGGCCACACGACAGTTTGACGTCCACCGGGCAGGTATCCGTCCCGGCAACTCCTCTCGCCAGACGGGCTCGGGAACGCCGCTTTTCCACACGGCTCAATATCAATCCCACCTTTCGTTGGAGCGGGGCGAGGAAGAAGAATCCTCGTCGCTTTTCTTCCTCGTGTCTTTTCCTCTTCCGTTTCCGGTCTCTTTTCAGAAGGGCTCCTGACCCTCCAACCACAACAACCCTTAATCTACTACACATTGATAAGCGAAGACCTGAATGGTAATTCACATACATTCACATAAATATGTAACACTCCCCCCCTTCAAGAAAGAAAGTTTGAACCCAGCGAAAACTTTCTTTGCCGGCCAATTTGGATAAACAAACCAGATAACTCAACCCCCCCCCCCCCCCACATTATCAGTTCCCCCCCGGGCACAGTTATCACTTAACAATAAAGCAACACAATTTCACACAACCCCCAGAGATTTTCAAAGGTAATTCCCTCTGGACAAAGCACCAGCCACGACATTGTCCCTGCCCTTTACATGTTCAATTTCCCCTTGGACTCCTGCCCAGCCAAACTCCATCTCCTGACCCTCTGACTTTGACTGTCAGTTTCTTGTGAATGAAGGTTAAGGGGTTGATCAAAGATCCAAAGTTAAGCAACTCGATAGCACTTTTTCCGGGAGGCCAAGCCGAGTATTCACTACATGGATGCCTTTAGGAACGTGGAGTTCACGGTTAGTCCGTGCAGGAAAGTTCTCTACATGGGCGCCTTGAGGAACGTGGAGTTCACGGTTAGTCCGTGCATGAAAGTTCACTACATGGACGCCTTTAGGAACGGCGTTCACGGTAAATCCATGTAGGAATCTTGGCTCGGCGGCTCCGCCGCCTTCAGTGCTTCAACTTCTCAGAACTTCCCTAATAATTATGGTGGGACCGCTTGTCCCTGTAGTCCCATGAATAGCGGTCTCCTTCTCGGCCACTACTTTGACAGTCCTTCCTTCGGGAGCTGCCGTAACTCAGGGAGCCTCCATAATAATATTGATTGCGGCCACCACCAAAACTACCGCCCAGTTGTCCTCTCCTGTAGACCTCTCGACGCCTACGAAATGCCTTCCCTACTGTTATGGTCCGACCCTCCAAATCCTTGCCATTCCAATTCTTCTCTGCCTCTCTGGCGTCTTTTGTGCTTGCAAACGTGACAAAGCCGAACCCTCTTGACTGTTGCGTTTCCCTGTCTCTTACCAACCGCACTTCCACCAGCGGCCCATATCTGTTGAAGACAGAGGTCAGAACTTCTTCCTCTGTTTTGACGTTCAGTCCCCCTACAAATAACTTGGTACTTTTGTCGCCCTCCCGAGCTGGTGTGGTGTTATTTTCCCTGCTGGGCTCTTTACCAACCCTCAGGTTACCATAAACTTGACCCCCGGCCAAATCATTCCCGATAACCACAGATACACCCTCTACAGGAAGCGTGGCTTGTAAACCGACGGTGACCGGTCCTGACACCAAATCGGACTCCAAATGGATGACATGAAGTGGAGCACTAACACCGCCCCCGATCCCCTGTAAACGAACACTATCCCCCGTTGCCGTCTCCTCGGACCATGGCAAAATGCCTTCAAGCATTAAATATTGATGTGCTCCTGTGTCCCTCAATATCCTAACCGGTCTCCGGTTAGTCGAGGCTCCATCCAGTGACACAAACCCCTCTGAAATAAATGGTTGCTAACCCTTTTGATGGCGATTTCTCACAATGGCCATTGCATTTGGAGTCGTAATAGTCGGACTCCGCTCTGGGTCTTCCCTTTTCATGCGGTAACAACTGGACATCAAGTGTCCAGGTTTCTTGCAAAAAGCGCAAGTAGGCCCGGAGGAAAAACTCGTGGTCTGCCTCGGGCCCCCCCGAAATATAAGTTTGTCTTGGGCCCGCATCCCTCTGATTTCGAACAGGTGGGGTATCCGCGTTGTCCCCATACTCCTCTCGAGGCCGCCGCCATGTATTGTCGTTCTCCGCACCTGCTGTTCCCCACCTCCCCTGCGGAGATCTAGGCGAGGAGTTAGGTTCGTGGACCCCTATTCGGTGGGTTAAAGCATAGTCATCTGCCATGGTGGCTGCGTCCCACAACTTTGGTACTTTATTTTCCTGCAGGTACACTTTGATGTCCTCGTGGACACACTGCTGGAATTCCTCCACCAGGATCAAGTCACGCAATGTTTCGAAGTCTTTCCCGACTCCTTTTGACTCACACCACCGATCAAACATGTTTTCTTTCACTCTGGCAAACTCCACATGGGTCTCACTCTCCCTCTTCCTGGCATTCCTGAATTTTTGCCTGTAAGCTTCCGGAACCAACTCATAGGCTTTGAGGATGTGCTTCTTCAGTACCTCATAATCTGCACATTGGTCCATTGGTAGCGCCGAATAAATCTCTTGAGCTTTTCCCACCAGCACACTTTGCACTAGTATGGTCCAGGCCTCCTCCGGCCAGTTTAATTGTCGAGCCACTTTCTCAAAGTGTGGAAAAAATTTCGCGACTTCCTTTTCACTGAACGGTGGAACCAGCCTCACATGTCTGCCCACATCCCAGGTTTTCTGGTTAGGTGTCGACCCCGTCAGCAAGGGTGGTGCCTCTCCCCGTTCTCTCATTAACTCCAGCTCCTTGAATTTAATTTCCTGCCGAAGCTCCATGTCACGTTCCTTTAATTCCCTTTCTGCTTTTCTCTCCTCTGCTTCGAGTTCCCTTGCAGCTCTCCTCTCCTCTGCTTGTTTCTCTTCTCTCCTCTCTTCTGCTTTCCTTTCTTCTTCTTTTAACCTTTCCTGGAGTTCTCGTTCCACTCTCCTTTCCTCTGCTTGTTTCTCTTCTCTCCTCTCTTCTGCTTTCCTTTCCTCTTCTGATCTTTCCTTTTGTGCTTTCCTTTCTTCTTCTGCTCTTTCCTTTTCTGCTTTCCTTTCTTCTTCTGCTCTTTCCTTTTCTGCTTTCCTTTCTTCTTCTGCTCTTTCCTTTTCTGCTTTCCTTTCTTCTTCTGCTCTTTCCTTTTCTGCTTTCCTTTCTTCTTCTGCTCTTTCCTTTTCTGCTTTCCTTTCTTCTTCTTTGATCCGTTCCTGGCTCCGTAATTGCAACTCCAGTTTCCGGAGCTCAACGTCTTCTGGTTCTTCGGGTAGCCACTCCCAGGCTAACTCGTCCCATGTTCCTAATCCCACCATAGATTGTATCACCGTGGCCTGCAACTCTGCCTTCCTCAAATTAGTTCGGACCTCCAAGTTAAAATGTTTGGCCAATTTCAAGAGGTCCGACTTTAGTAACGCTCGGAACTGTGCCTCACTCGGTGTTACCGCAAAGTTCTGTGCCACAAACGCCATGGTGACTATCGTTAACACCTGTTAACCTTCACCCAAGACTTTACCCCAATTTCCCCAAAAACTTTCCAATTAATACTTAATTAATAAATTTTAATTAATAAAAATATTATTTTATTATTTTATACAATTTTAGATCCCGGACGTAGACCCAATTGCGAATCCGCAAATCGTAATTTGGACGAGCCCCCAATTCTGTTACGTGGTCGTCTCGGTGACTACCTGGTCTCGGTGACCCCCGGACCGTGAGAGGAACTTCGCCAGAAAGTAGTATTATATATGCGCTTTCGCAACGCAATCCCTATGAATTCCACCCAAGAGAAAACTGATGTTCAATGATATATTTCAAGGGTAAGGATATCATACAATTTCAATGATACAATCAAGGATATATTCCCCGAGCAATCAACAACAAACAACCATCAACAATTCCCAATCCACAATCAATTCCCTATATGATTAAGATGGCCATCTTATATATGTGTGTCCCCGTTGGTACTCACGACCCCCTTTTGGTCTCTGTTCCGCACAATGTCTCTGGGCCCCTCCTGACCAAGATGATGGTCGGCGTCGCCGCACTCGGGCGGTTGAACGAACCCCGGGTGGACGTGTTTCCACCGGGCAGGTATCGTACCAGGCACCACGGCTGCAGCCCCTCGTGGCCACGCGAAGCGGGTACGGTAAAGCAAGCAAAAGCCCCACGCCGCTTGCAACGCGTGTTAGGCCCCAACGTGCGACCCGTACGCGTCTTTTTAGACGGTGTCGCGAACGGTGCCAGACGCTGGGTCGGTGCACGGCCACACGACAGTTTGACGTCCACCGGGCAGGTATCTGTCCCGGCAACTCCTCTCGCCAGACGGGCTCGGGAACGCCGCTTTTCCACACGGCTCAATATCAATCCCACCTTTCGTCGGAGCGGGGCGAGGAAGAAGAATCCTCGTCGCTTTTCTTACTCGTGTCTTTTCCTCTTCCGTTTCCGGTCTCTTTTCAGAAGGGCTCCTGACCCTCCAACCACAACAACCCTTAATCTACTACACATTGATAAGCAAAGACCTGAATGGTAATTCACATACATTCACATAAATATGTAACACTATGTCTCTCCGAAAAGATCGACTGCACAACCCTCCCATCTACTTTCTCAACAATCCTCTCCAAGAAGTTCTGTCGCTCAAGCTTTTGGGTCTCACCATCTGCCATGATCTTTCTTGGGAAAACCACATTTCCAAGCTGGCCTCCAAAGCCAGTCGCCGACTGGGCATCCTCCGTCGTGCGAAGTCCTTCCTAGGCACACCTGAGCTCCTCACCACATACAAGGCTTTCATCCGCAGCTCAATGGAATACTGTTCTCCCCTATGGGCTGGTGCTCCTGCCTCACACCTGGCTCGGCTTCACGCTGTTGAATCCAAGGCTTTCAGAATCATTGGAATCTCCCGCGATGAAGCTATCTCTGAGGGCCTTTCACTCACTCACCGCAGGCAGGTAGGTGGTCTTTCTGTCTTCTACCGACTCCTCTCCGGCCTTGCTCCCCCAGCTCTCTCTGTGCTCTGTCCCCCAAATATTCCTACAGGTCGCACAAGATCTGCCAGCCACCCTCTGATGGTTAAACTGCCGAAATCTCGGCTCTCTGCTCACCTTCACTCTTTCATTCCTCTTTTCTCCCGCCTCTGGAACAAACTCCCACACTCACTTCAATCACACTCCTCCCTCCAGGTCTTCAAAACAGCTGTTCACCACCATCTCTTATCTTCCCCCATCCAAAACCTTGATCTTTTCTACCCCCACTAATTCACCCCAGATACACCTTGTTTGAAATTCCAACTTCTTTCCTGGAAGTCTTGGCAGTGTCCATATGTTTTTATACCTCTCCCACCCCCCCCCCCTTCCCATGCCTTCCCCCCAAAGCCCTCTCCCTCCCACAGTTCTCTCGATGTCTCCATGTCTCTCGGTCCCTGCTCTCAAATGTTGAGTTTGTGTCCTTCCCCCTCTCTCCCCATCTTGTCTACCGCTCCCGATGTTATTTGTTTTGTGTGTCTGTTTGTCTTTCTGTGTGATTAATGTTCGCTCTTTCACGAGCCTCGATCTTGTATACAAAAAAAAAAAAAAAAAAAAGCTCTCCTTTCCTCTGCTCTTCTCTCCACGAGTTCTCTTTCCTGTTCTACTCTTCTTCCCTCGAGTTCCCTTTCAGCTCTCCTTTCCTCTGCTCTTCTCTCCTCGAGTTCTCGTTCCTGTGCTACTCTTCTTTCCTCGAGTTCCCTTTCAGCTCTCCTTTCCTCTGCTCTTCTTTCCTCGGCTTTCCATTCCAACTCTTTTAACCTTTCCTGGCTCTGCAGTTGCATCTCCATTTTCCGGAGCTCCACATTTTCTTTTTCCTCGGGTAACCAATGCAAGGCTACCTCTTTCCATGTTCCTTGTCCCACCAGAGATTCTACCACCAATGTCTGCATCACTGCTTTATTCATATGAGCTTCATATGAGCCTCCAAGTTAAAATGTTTGGCCAATATCAAGAGTTCCGATCTTTTTAACGCTTGGAACTGTGCCTCATTAGGGGACGCCGCAAACTGTTCTGCGCCAAACACCATGGTGACTATCAGTTAACACCTGTTAACCTTCACACAAAAATTTTCCAATTTTTTTTTTGAAAAATTTGGGAATGTTAGAAAAATTCCAAATTTGGGAATTTTGGGAATGTTAGGGAATTCTATCCCAGACGCATGTTAGGGAATTTAATCCCGGATGAGGACCCCAATTTCAATTTGAGCCAATTTTGGACGAGTTCCCAATATCTCGGACGAGCCCCCAATTTCTGTTACGTGCTCCTCCCCGACCCCCTGGTCACGATGTACCTCTGAGCCCCGAGAGGAGTCACGGCAGAAAAAGTGTTATTCTATATGTCAAAGATCAATGGTGAAGCCACACCAATTGTTACCAACAAACAAATATTGTATTAAGATCACACAAGAACAACAGTACAACAATAATAGTAATCAAAAGTACAATCAATATATCCTATGATGACACCATCAGTTTCGTAACATACAGTGCGTATCAAAAAAAAGGTAATCCGAATTCAAGGGGTTAATATGCAAAGGTTATTTATTTTGACAATTTACATGTGGTTTACCCATTAAGAGGAGATCCTCAGCTTTCCATTGATACCTTCCATGCATATTGCATCATTGCTGTCACACATGACTGAGTACATGTTCATTGAAAATGACAAGTTCAAATCGCATTTTTACAAGTTTGGCTAATCGATGCAAGTCAGGATAATTGGTGCAAAATGAACGTCAGATGTGAACTTTTCTCAGGAATGATTGGTCTTTATGCACCCACACCTTCAACATGTCCACCTCCCCTTTCAACACAAAGCTCACAGCGGCGGAGCATGCCCTGAACTGCTCGTCTCACCAAAGCCGGGTCATTGCGCAAAGCATCCACTTCATGTCGAATACGGCCCTGCAATTCGTCAAGATCACAGGGAGGAGTTACGAACACCTTGTTCTTTAAATGTCCCCACAGGAACTAATCACATGGTGTGAGGTCAGGTGATCTTGGCGGCCATTCCACTGCATGGTTGAGGGCGATGTCTCGGTCTCCAAAGAGTTCCCTCAGTGGATCTCGGACAGCGATAAGACGATGTGCTGGGGCGCCGTCTTGGACCCACCAGATATCTGAAGACACCACGAACCTGTCGCTCAAAGTTCTCCTCCAGCCAGATCATCTGCAGATACCTGTTACCATTGACATTCCTTTGAAAGAAAAATGGTCCGATCACCTGACCACTTCCACAAAGTCCCAACCAAACAGTCCACTTTTGTCGATTCATGTTGGTGTCAAAATTAAATTCTGGGGGTTGTCCTGTGGGTGCATATTCAAGAACATTATGGGTATTGACCTTGCCGTCCATGGCGAAAGCAGGTTCGTCGCCGATAACGAGATACCGCAGGAAATTGACATCTGCTTCGCAACGTGCTATCAACCATTTGGCAAGCACCAGCCTCCTGGCAAAATCCCCTGGCGTAAGTTGATGCCGGATGTGAATCCGATATGGATGTTGGTGGAGGTCCAGTCTTGTGATTCTGTTGAATGTTGCCGAAGGCAATCCAGTCCCATTTCGTCTTGCGCTGGTATCCCTAGGATGCTCCAAAACTTGCTGCCTTACTGCTGCAATGTTCATTTCCGATCGCCCAGTGCGCCTCCTACCAGAATTCTCCTTGTTGCCGGTTGAGGCTAGTGCCATGCTCTTGGTATTTTCTAACATTTGCCCAGATGGTTTTGGCTGCTGGAGGCTCCCGTTCTGGGAAACGTTCCCTGAACACAACACGAGTTCGCTGCAAACTTCCAGTTTGGTGAAAGGTTGTAACCACAAAGGTCTGCTGTTCAGTCGTAAGTTGAACCATCTTTTCAATGACTCAGACTGTCTATAAACCCATACACTGTAGGCCCATCTTAAATACCCATCTTAAACAAAGGATGACGCAACCAACGATTACCAGACCAGCTTAACAATTTTACATAATCAACTTGGCAGTCGACAAGTAATGCGTCCATTTCAAACTGTCTTGCACCGATTAGCCAAACTTGTAAAAATGCGATTTGAACTTGTCATTTTCAATGAACATGTACTCGGTCATGTGTGACAGCAATGATGCATGAAAGGCATCAATGGAAAGCTGAGGATCTCCTCATAATTGGTAAACCACATGTAAATTGTCAAACTAAATAACCTTTGCATATTAACCCCTTGAATTCGGATTACCTTTTTTTTGATACGCACTGTATAACTCACTGTGCTCCAAGTGAGTGAACCAAGAACATTCCCAATGTCTCTTTCCCGGCTTCAAACCCAAAGTTGTTGATTCCGGCTTCAAGCCAAAGTCGATCCCAGCTTCAAGCCAAAGTCGATCCGCTCCAGCGATTGTCAGAACGATGTCTAATCGAGACCAGAATCCCGTTCGGATGATAGTCACAGTCACGCGGCCAAAGCTGCGTAAAGGCGCCCTCAAGGTGACTGGGAAATCCAAAGGCGCCCTCCAGGTGACTGAGAAATCACACCCTCGGGTATGGACGTTCCACGGCTCACAGTCGGCGAACCGCAAATTAATCTTCAAAAGCCACGTTGCACACACACACACCAGATACGTCTGAAAGCGGTGAAAACGGCTGACGAAGCAAAGAACCTTGCTCGACGCGCAAAGCGCGCAAGTCAAAATGGCCGACGGCCCGTTCTCGAGACGTAACGGCCCTTCGATGGATTCTCTTCGGAATCAATCGCAAAACCTGACACGCAGGTTAATCTGTCACAGCGATAACAACTCTGTCGCAGGAATCCCTTTCCTGGGAAACCCAAAGTTCACTCGTGACTCTTGCTCGCCAATGTTCGCTCCAGACCGCAAAGCAACTATGCTTCTTGTCCGACTCCACTCACTCTGCCTTCTTTTTCTCCTCTTCCTCTTCGTCACCGTCCGGTTCCTGTTTCATTTAAAACATTAACCTTTTTACCTTTTGACAATAATAATTGCTATTTCCCTCAAACAACAACAATAATAATACATGGAATCAAAAATGTTTACAGTGGATGAAAACCACAACAACGGAAGTGACGAATCCGTAACACTCACCCTTAGATATATATTGTTTATTTATTTTGTTTATATATTTATTTATAGCTTATAATTTATAGTTTATTTGTTTATAGAAGCTTTATAGTTGTTGTAGGGTTTATTTCTACAATTAGTGTCCCCAGTTTTTAATGGTACCTAAGAGTTTCTTGGACCCCTAGGAATACTAAACCACCATTAAAGTTTTTTTCTCCTTTTACTTTTCCTGCTAATGTCTGAGCTGTATCTTTATCGCTATCTCTATCTCAGAACTGGCTGGGATTTTCGGAATGAAATTTCGCATCAATAATGGGAATACAATGTATGCGAGATTGGCATTATGTTTTGACCTTGACATAATTTTTATGTTCATGACCATACAGTAATAATAAACATTTAAACATTTTTCACCGTAACTCGACTAATGTATGTTCGATCAGAACCAAGTTGCCCTTTCTCAACAGTCCAGAGCAAGGTGCATTTAAGCTTAATTTACATCATACTCCCCCAGGTTAAAGGTCAGGGTGAAGGTGAAATGGTGGTCTGAAAAAAAAAATGCGTTTTTTTGTCATCGCTCAATTTTGCCAATGCAGAATATGGCTTGGCCTTCCAAGATGGCCTTGCATCATAATAATGGACATGCCCTGAAGTTCTGCACCATGTATTTGATTCTTTTCTTGACCTACCAATTTCGGATTTTGACCAAATTAACTAAAAACACCTTTTTGATCACACACTTGAATCATTTTCCTCCAATTTTCATGATGTTGTGTTTTATGGATAAATTGTAGATTGGGACACATATTCTTAATTTACACTCTATCCGTAACTTTGAAGGTCAAGATTACCCGAAAAGAATATGGCCATCATTGGATCGCAGGCACTGGGGGAGGCCCGCAATTGGTGATCACTTTGTAATTGCAGATATCTAGTTAGTTTAACCCTGAAATGATGCGAGACTATTGCAACACCCCTGTGTGTAAATGTCTGTCAATGTCTGTCAATGTCTGTCAATGTCTGTCAATGTCTGTCAATGTCTGTCAATGTCTGTCAATCTTTTGCTGATATATTTTTTCTTTTTTAAATGTTTTTCTCTGCAACCGCTTATCCGATCGATGTAAAACTTTAAACGTAGGAGGTAATCCACATGGAAAATATTTTAGTGACAACTCTGATGTCATAGGTCACATGAACTATGATGTCATAGGTCACATGTTATGGCAGCCACATTGGATTAAAGAAAAAAAATTGGGCGTCTTTTTGTCCAAAATCACTCAACGAAAAAAATTGAAACTTGGCATATGTCGTCAACTCCCCATGGGTTGCATAGAGTGATAGTGATGATTTTATCAGTAAAGTGATATTCCAGCCATAATTGGTTAAATCGAAATCCTTATCCAAAAAATCTGAAACTTCACATATCCGAGCTACGATCCAGTGTGAGTGAAGAATTAAACTTATGACGTCATTGGTCACGCAGTCTGGCGGCCATATTGGATTGAAAATAAAAAAAGTTTGAAAAAAATCTTCTCAAGAACCGCTTAACAGATCGATGTGAAACTTCATACATATGATCGACTTGCCATGAAGAATATAGTTTGATATTTTTCATATTCACCTTGATTAACACAATTAAGCCTTAATTTGCATGATTGTCGTTAAATATATCATAATGTTCAATCAATAAAGCTGCAGATCATGGCAATGTGTGTGACATAATAGGGTGCATGGATGATACATGCATATGGGCCATAATAGCAGCACGTTTGGTTAACGATGGTATTGTTGTTTAGAATGAGTATGCGAGGCGAGACTATGTGCTCTATGAGTGCTGTTGTCGTTTCAATTTTATATTACACTTTTTTAAAAAATCTCTATTTTCAGCTTTGTCCACTGATGATTTCAAATTTCAGTTAATACGTTATTTATATATCTGATAACTTGAGAACTATATGGCATTCGCATGTGTTGTACTCTTTGGTATGGATCAAATTTAATTGGGATTTGTGTCCGACAATTGGGGTGATCGACCATCTGGCTCCGAGGAAGGCCGTATGGCTGATGAATAGGTCGTTCGGCTCAACGAATGTGTACAACTAAGGTTTGCATGGGGGAGGGGTCCGGAGGAGACAAATAATTAAATATTTGTATGCAGCTATTAAATTGAACTCAACCCTGTACATCCTACAACGTCTATCAACATTGTAAAGTCATTCACAACACAGGATTGAGGAGGTATGTGTCTGATGCCATAATGTTGGAAGACCTATACCTTATTTATACCTTGAATTTGCCGATCAGCTCACAGGCTTCGCTTATCATTAAACACATTTGATACTTTCATTAACACAGATGTGATCGTTCTGTAGATCCCACACCTTGAACTCCTAGGGTGGTTGAGCACAAGTCTTGCACCACAGTCACCTTCAAACGTCTCCCACCTCCATCTTGTGAAAGAGTGTCTTTATCAAGGGCATGACGAGACAGGAAAGAGGAGAGCAGAATGGCAGTGCCAGGAGTGAAAAAGATGAAGGTGGTGCGTCTCTGGCACCGCCAGATGGTCGTTTCGCGACACAAAGCCCTCGGCGCGACGTGATGCGCGTCCCGGGAACGGGAGGGCGGGGACAGGCCCTGGGGGCGGTTCATACCATCTGCTGCACACTCCGAGTACCTGCTCGCCGTACCGCGTTCACTTACAACGTAGAACTGCGAACAGGTCCAATGGGTCGTGGAAGTTCTTGATCCTCTTGGCGTCAACACTGACGAGGTAAGAATTGAGTGGGTGAACATACTGTGTGTATATAGCAATTTCATGAAATTATTCAGATTATATTTCTTAATGTTATGCCACTGACTATCTGCATAAGCATCTTACCTGCTAATAGTGTCTGCTGTGGTACCCACCTGTGCAGAAATTATTTCCATGTCATGTGCTCCATGTGGGTCCCTGTCCGTTGCTCTTTTCTGGTTGTGGCATAAATTTCCTGCTGAATTTGTATCTAACAGGACCTAGGTTTAGGGGGGTTATTCATTCTTTGGAGAGAGCCCATATTTTTCATTTCCATATTTTTCATATTCCACTCAGCTCCCCACAGTCCATATTTTTGTCTGTATCAAGTATTGAAATGGTAACTTGAATACATCTTGGCTTCTCCACTTATTGATTGGAATAAACCTCTCACATGTTGAAGACATTTTGCCTTTTACTTTATGGGGATAAAATCGGGCAAAATGTCCTTCATGGGTTCTACTAAAATCGAGTTCCACCCAAGTCGGATCTACTAACATAGGGTTCTACCCAAGTCAGATCTACTAACATATGGTTCCACCCAAGTTGGATCTACTAAAATTGCGTTCCACCCAAGTCATATCTACTAACATAGGGTTCCACCCAAGTCGGATCTAATAACAAAGGGTTCCACCCAAATCGGTTCTACTAAAATTGAGTTCCACCCAAGTCGGATCTACTAAAATTGAGTTCCACCCAAGTCGGATCTACTAAAATTGAGTTCCACCCAAGTCGGATATACTAAATTGAGTTCCACCCAAGTCGGATATACTAAAATTGAGTTTCACCCAAGTCGAATCTACTAAAATTGGGTTCCACCCAAGGCGGATGTTCCCTTTACTTTCAGTTAATCCTGAGGTTAAATATTAGAGAAGAGCAGGCAGTAGTGTGCTGGTATGTAACTTTATAGCGCAGCTGCTTGTTTGAACTGAGCGGGCTATAAAGGTCACACAAGTGTATTGCATGCGTTACAGCAGGTTAAACGATAGAATTTTAAATTTCTTAAAACTGTAATTTCATTATTTCATACTTGCAGTATTTCTACCATGGCTGATTTGGTCATTTGTTATAATTGTATAATTGCTGTTATTATGACAGTGCAAATGAGCCAGCAATCAGGTTACCATGAGAGCAGGTGCTGTGGTGCACAAATGCTCGTTCAGGAAACATTTTTGTGTATGAAAGGTCCGCCATGAGTGAGCATGGGCGGCTGATGAGCAAATAGTCATACATGCACCGCCAAAGCCAGTGATGAGTGAGCTTGGGCTACAGATGGGCAAATCGTCAGATAGTTGTGGCCAAAAATATTGGCACCCTTGCACTTTTTTCAAATAATGCACCATTTCTTCCAGAAAATTGTTGAAATTAAAATATATTTTGTTATCCACATATGTATTTCTTTAGTTTGCAGTGAAACAAAACAAAAAAGCTGAAAAAATACTAAATCTTAGCTTATTCCTCACAGAAATCCTAAAATGGATTTCCGGACAATATTATTGGCACTTTTCAGAAGTTGTTATAAATAATGAGATTTCAAGCAGGTGATTCTCCTTTACTTTGGAATTGAACTCACCTGTGGTGAGTTGCAGGTGCCTGCAATATAAACAAGAAAAAGAGCAATCAGAGATTGCAAACCCTCACCAGGATGTTGTGGTTTTTAAGGCTTTTGTGTTAAAACAATATGGCGGCCGAACCACGTGACCGATGACGACATCATTATTTTTTTTTCACCACTAATTTATTCCTAGATTATGCTCAATAAATTTCATCTTGATCGGATGACGTTTTGTACTTGTCAAATTATGACGTCATAATGGAGGCACCTATGACATCATCATTCACAGATGTTATTCCACATAGAGAGTTCTGTACAATGAGCCATGTCAATTTTTTCTATTCAGCCCTTTCGGAGATAGAGGAGCAAAGTGTTTCGGTTTTTCCAAGATGGCGGCCGAACCACGTGACCTATGACGTCATATTTATCATTTAAAAATTCTACAGGTGGAGTTGCACCTATGGTGAAAATTTCCTGTCAATCGGACCAATGGTTGCAGAGAAAATCAAATTTATTCTGTGCGGACAAACAGACAAACAGACAAACAAACACAGAAAAACAGATGAAAAATCGGTCAGAGACCGAGGACTTGCCAGAATGTACTTTTTTTATTGGCCATTTTGGATCAAAATGGTGGGAAATCTATACATGTATATAGACTAACCAATGGAAGGTAACTGAGTAAGTGTATGCATATCTCTTGTCCTTTCAGAGTTATAGTGGTTTGAAATATATTTTCAATGAAAACTTGGCCCCCTGACCTTTGACCTAAAAAAATCATTAAAACTAAGCATTTTTGACCATTTTCGGGAATTGAATAATGAACATTTTGGTGTTGGTTAGAAGGGAATCGGATAATGTTTGACAGAGTTCTTAGTAAAAAAAAACAAATTTTGACCTTGAGTTTGACCTTTCAAGGTCACTCAAGGTCAAAGGTCATGGTGCCAAATGAAAAGTCGTATGTGACTTCCTATATGTCAGTAACAGTAAGTGTATGCATATCTCTTGTACTTTTAGAGTTATAGTGGTTTGAAATATATTTTAAATGAAAACTCGACCCCCCCTGATTTCACGTATTGGGTGACCTTGAGCTTGGCCTTGGGCCTAGAGAGTTAAAAAAATTGGGCACAGTCTATTCCAGGGCAAGGCAAATATGTGTGTAAAGTATGGCGATGCTATGTGCAACGATGTAGACGTAGTACTGCGCATAAACAGACAGACAAACAAACAGACAAACCAACCAACCAACTTACTTGCCGGAATTTTTTCCGGCAAGTAACAAACGGACTCAAATGCAATACCCTCTCCTCTGGCAAGGGTAAAAATAACTCATTCAACCAGTTTTATTAGTTAAAAGGAGTCATTCTGCTGTTTTGTGTCACTGTGTGTACCGCAATGAGCATGGAGAAAAGAAAGAAAACCAGAGAATTGTCTGAGGAGGTCAGACACAAGATTGTAGTCAAGCTGGGACAGTCTCAATGCTACTAGTCTATCTCCAGAGACATTGATGTTCCTGTGTGCACTGTACGCAATGCTATCAGGAAGTTTAAGGACCACGGTGCTGTAGCCAACATCCCTGGATGTGGCCGCAAGAGAAAACTTGATCGAAGATTGCCCCTAAGGATTGTTAGAATGGTGGAGAAAGCACCTCGATCAACTGCCAAACAGATTCAAGCTGACCTTCAGATACAAGGTACGACAGTTTCAACTCGCAAATCCGTTGCCAACTCAATGAAAGGAGACCCATGAGGATCTCACTGCTGCTGAGAGAGAGACAAAAGAAAGTCAACTGGGCTTTGCCAAAACACACCTCAACAAGCTAAAGTCTTTCAGGGAGAATGTCTTGTGGACAGATGAGACCAAATTGGAGCTTTTCTGGTTAAGTACATCATCTCTATGTTTACAGAAAACAAAATGAAGCCTTCAAAGAAAAGAACACCTTCCCTACAATCAAACATGGAGGAGGTTCAGTGTTGTTTTGGGGTTGCTGTGTTGCCTCTGGCACTGGGTGCCTTGAATGTGTGCATGGCATCATGACATCAGGAGATTACCAAGACATTTTGGAGCGCAATGTTCAACCTAGTGTCAGAAAGCTGGGTCTCCGTCGAAGACCATTGATCTTACAGCAGGACAATGACCCCAAACACACTTCAAAAAACACCCAGGAATGGTTCAAGAAAAAACGCTGGACTTATGTGGTGAGGAGCTCAGGTGTGCCAAGGAAGGACTTCACATGACGGAGGATGCCTAGTCGGTGACTGGCTTTGGAGGCCAGCTTGGAAATGTGGTTTTCCCAGGAAAGATCATGGCAGATAGTGAGACCCAAAAGCTTGAGTGACAGAACTTCTTGGAGAGGATTGTTCAGAAAGTAGATGGGAGGGTTGTCCAGTCGGTCTTTTCTGAGAGACATAGTGAGAGTGTGAGATTTGACAGGGTTGAAAGACATGTTCCACTTGTTTGACCAGTCTGTGATTTTGTCCAGGTCTGCAGAAAGTGTGGAGGCTGCAGACTGCCGATCTGAGGGATGAGGAATGGAGCGGCAGAGAGTGGAGTCATCAGCAAAGAGATAGAGAGGATTTTCAAGAGAGTAAGAGAGATCATTGATGAAGACCAGAAAAAGCACAGGGCCCAGAACACTGTCTTGGGGAACTCCAGTCTGAACAGGAAGGGGAGATGAGCGAAACCCATTCAAGGCCACACGTTGACTACGACCAGAGAGGAAGTCTGGCTATCTAGGGTGGCAAGCCATGCATGGAGATTTCCATGGAAACCATGGGAGGAGAGTTTGGTGAGCAGAGCGGGGTGCCAGACCGTATTGAAGGCACGTGATATGTCAAGGGAGACAGCTCTAATTTCCTGTTTGACATTGAGGACCTCCATGCATTGTTGAGACAGCAGAAGCAGCATGTCCAGAGTAGAGTGATCTGGTCTGAAATCAAATTGATGATCAGCGATCAAGCCATTGGAGAAGAGGAAGGATTTGATATCTGAAGCAATGATGGATTCCATGACTTTGCTGATAATTGGGAGAAGGCTGGTTGGTCTGTAGTTGCAAGGATCTGTTTTGCACCTTTTTGTGTAAAGCAGTAATGTTGGCTAATTTCCAAGCTGATGGCAGATGACCTTGAGCAAAAGAGAGGGTGAAGAGAACAGAGAGATGCTGTGAAAGCAGCACAGCAGGATTTTAGGACCTGTGGGCTGATGCCCTCTGGTCTAGTTGCAGAACCAGAGTCGAGGATTGACAGAAACTTCTCTACCTTGTCAGGAGAGAAGGACACAGAGTCTAGGAGCAGCTGGGTACGACTGGGTATGGTGGGTACAGAGAGAGACTGGTTTGGGACAGAAGATTTTAAGGCAAACACAGATTTGAGGCATTCAGCTTTTTCACGTGCGGAGTCAGCTGTGTAGCCGTTTGAGGTAAGGGATGGGATGGAAGGGGAACAAACAACAGAAACAGATTTTACCAGACGCCACCAGGATTTGGAAGAGGGAGACAGGTTTGAGAGTTCAGGCTTGAGACTAGAGAGACATTGTTTCCTGGCTCTCCTGAGGGTGGACGCACACTTGTTCCTGGCTTTGTAAAAGGAAATGAGATGATGTGCTTTCCCAAAAAGCTCGAATTTGGTCTCATCTGTACACAGGACATTCTCTCAGATGGAGTTGGCTTGTTGAGGTGTGTTTTGGAAAACTCCCGTCGGGCTTTCTTATGTCTCTCTCTCTCTCTCTCTCTCAGCAGTGGGGTTCCCCTGGGTCTGCTACCATGGAACCCCATTTCATTGAGTTGGCGATGGATAGTGCAAGTTGAAACTGTCATACCTTGTATCTGAAGGTCAGTTTGAATCTGTTTGGCAGTTGATCGAGGTGCTTTCTTCACCATTCGAACAATCCTTCGCTGCAACCTTCGATGAAGTTTTCTGTTGCGGCCACATCCAGGGAGGTTGGCAACAGTGCCATGGGCCTTAAACTTCCTGATAACATTGTGTATGGTGGACACAGGAACATACTGGTCTCTGGAGATGGACTTGTAGCCTTCAGATTGTCCATGATTGGCTACAATCTTGTGTCTGACCTCCTCAGACAATTCTCTGGTTTTCTTTCTTTTCTCCATGCTCATTGAGGTACACACAGTGACACAAAACAGAAGAATGACTCCTTTTCTCTTTTCAAACTGGTTGAATGAGCAATTTTTATATTGTAGGCACCTGCAACCCACAACAGGTGAGTTCAATTCCAAAGTAAAGGAGAATCACTTGCTTGAAATCTATTTATTTCTAACAACTTCTAAAAGGTGCAATTTAAGGATTTCTGTGAGGAATAACCTAAGATTTAATATTTTTTTCCAACTTTTTTTGTTTTGTTCCACTGAAAACCAAAGAGATACAAATGTGGATATCAAAATATTTTTTAATTTCAACAATTCTCTGGAAGAAATGGTGCATTATTTGAAAAACGAAATGGTGCATTATTTGATATTTAGGGTGGAATTGGAGCTACTTAGGGTGGAATTGGGGTATTTAATGTGGAATCTGAGCTATTTAGGGTGGAATCGGAGCTATTTAGGGTGGAATCGGAGCTATTTAGGGTGGAATCGGAGCTATTTAGGGTGGAATCGGAGCTATTTAGGGTGGAATCGGAGCTATTTAGGGTGGAATCGGAGCTATTTAGGGTGGAATCGGAGCTATTTATGGTGGAATCGGAGCTATTTATGGTGGAATTGGGGCTATTTAGGGTGGAATCGGGGCTATTTAGGGTGGAATCTGGGCTATTTAGGGTGGAATCGGGGCTATTTAGGGTGGAATCTGGGCTATTTAGGGTGGAATCGGGGCTATTTAGGGTGGAATCGGGGCTATTTAGGGTGGAATCGGAGCTATTTAGGGTGGAATCGGAGCTATTTAGGGGAGAATCGGATCTATTTATGGTGGAATTGGAGCTATTTAGGGTGGAATCGGAGCTATTTAGGGTGGAATCGGAGCTATTTAGGGTGGAATCGGAGCTATTTAGGGTGGAATCGGAGCTATTTAGGGTGGAATCGGAGATGTTTAAGGTGGAATCGGAGCTATTTAGGGTGGAATCGGAGATGTTTAGGGTGGAATCGGAGCTATTTAGGGTGGAATAGGAGCTATCTAGGGTGGAATAGGAGCTATCTAGGGTGGAATCGGAGCTGTTTAGGGTGGTATCGGAAATGTTTAGGGTGGAATAGGAGATGTTTAGGGTGGAATCGGAGATGTTTAGGGTAGACTCGGAGATGTTTAGGGTGGAATCGGAGATGTTTATTGTGGAATCGGAGCTGTTTAGGGTGGAATCCTAGCTGTTTAGGGTGGAATTGGAGATGTTTAGGGTGGAATCGGAGATGTTTAGCGTGGAATCGGAGCTATTTAGGGTGGAATCGGAGCTATTTAAAGGTGGAATCGGAGCTATTTAGGGTGGAATTGGTGCTATTTATGGTGGAATTGGAGCTACTTAGGGTGGAATCGGCGCTATTTAGGGTGGAATCGGAGCTATTTAGGGTGGGTTCCGAGCTATTTAGGGTGGAATCGGGGCTATTTAGGGTGGAATCGGATCTATTTAAGGTGGAATCGGAGCTATTTAGGGTGGAATCGGAGCTGTTTAGGGTGGAATCGGAGCTGTTTAGGGTGGAATCGGAGATGTTTAGGGTGGAATCGGAGATGTTTAGGGTGGAATCGGAGATGTTTAGGGTGGAATCGGAGATGTTTAGGGTGGAATCGGAGATGTTTAGGGTGGAATCGGAGATGTTTAGGGTGGAATCGGAGATGTTTAGGGTCGAATCGGAGATGTTTAGTGTGGAATCGGAGATGTTTAGGGTGGAATCGGAGATGTTTAGGGTGGAATCGGAGATGTTTAGGGTGGAATCGGAGATGTTTAGGGTGGAATCGGAGCTATTTAAAGGTGGAATCGGAGCTATTTAGGGTGGAATTGGAGCTACTTAGGGTGGAATCGGCGCTATTTAGGGTGGAATCGGAGCTATTTAGGGTGGGTTCCGAGCTATTTAGGGTGGAATCGGGGCTATTTAGGGTGGAATCGGATCTATTTACGGTGGAATCGGAGCTATTTAGGGTGGAATCAGAGCTATTTAGGTTGGACTCAGCTATTTAGGGTGGAATCGGAGCTGTTTAGGGTGGAATCGGAGCTGTTTAGGGTGGAATCGGAGATGTTTAGGGTGGAATCGGAGATGTTTAGGGTGGAATCGGAGATGTTTAGGGTGGAATCGGAGATGTTTAGGGTGGAATCGGAGATGTTTAGGGTCGAATCGGAGATGTTTAGGGTCGAATCGGAGATGTTTAGGGTCGAATCGGAGATGTTTAGGGTGGAATCGGAGATGTTTAGGGTGGAATCGGAGATGTTTAGGGTGGAATCGGAGATGTTTAGGGTGGAATCGGAGATGTTTAGGGTGGAATCGGAGATGTTTATGGTGGAATCGGAGATGTTTAGGGTGGAATCGGAGATGTTTAGGGTGGAATCGGAGATGTTTAGGGCGGAATCGGAGATGTTTAGGGTGGAATCGGAGATGTTTAGGGTGGAATCGGAGATATTTAGGGTGGAATCGGAGATGTTTAGGGTGGAATCGGAGATGTTTAGGGTGGAATCTGATATATTTATGGTGGAATCGGACGATATTTAGGGTGGAATTGGAGATATTTAGGGTGGAATCGGAGATATTTAGGGTGGAATCGGAGATATATAGGGTGGAATCGGAGATATTTAGGGTGGAATCGGAGATATTTAGGGTGGAATCGGAGATATTTAGGGTGGAATCAGAGAGATTTAGAGTGGAATCGGAGAGATTTAGAGTGGGATCGGAGAGATTTAGAGTGGGATCGGAGAGATTCAGAGTGGGATCGGTGAGATTTAGAGTGGGATCGGTGAGATTTAGAGTGGGATCGGAGAGATTCAGAGTGGGATCGGAGAGATTCAGAGTGGGATCGGAGAGATTCAGAGTGGGATCGGAGAGATTCAGAGTGGAATCGGAGAGATTCAGAGTGGAATCGGGGATATTTGAGGTATTTGGAAGATGCTTCATTGTATAGCTCCTGTATTGTTGTATTTGTGTCAATGTTTATGTTGTGCGTTTTTGTAGGGCTACCTTGTATGCATGTGCACTTGGCACACTTATCCAGGCCAAATTCCATAATAATTTTAGAGTACCCTTTCACTAATTGGAGTTGCTCTTGCAATTTTTCGTCATTTGGTTCAAAGTTTGAAATCATCCTTGTAAAGTAGATGTGTAACTTTTCTTGTGTCTTTGAACGCTCTCTTATTTGATGTCAGGATCTATCCATATCCTTGATCATTAATGAGTTTGCTCAGTGGGCCCAGGGACAGGCAAAACTGGAGAAGGAAAAGACCGTCTCCCTGGAAGATTCCTCGACGAATCTTCACTCCTAGTATTTCGATCTTTCCTTCCGAGTGCTGTAATATCAATGTGGTATTCCAAAGCTCCATCGCTTTCTCTATCAGTTTGATTATTCGGGGGTTGATCTTGTACAATTGCATGCATTGTATCATCCATGAATATGCGACACTATCAAAAGCTTTTTTGTAGTATATCCATGCTGTGGATAATTTTGTTCTCCATGTATTGCAATTTTCGAGTATGGCCCTGCGTAGGAGGAGATGGTCTATCATTCTGTAGCATCCTCTTTTATATCCCTCTGCTCTACCTTTAGGCCTCCTTGGGTTAGGACGACTTAGGTGATGGTATATAACTGCTGCGATGGTCCCCGTCAGTAGTTTTATGTTGTTGGCAGACAGGTTATTGGTACATACTTGTGAGGTAGTTGGGTCTCTTCAGACTTTAGGATGAGGACGGGATGTAAGCCACTCATCCAAGGTGTCCTCCCCTTGAATAAGTTTATTGAATGCTAGAGCGTAGTGATTGTGGAGAGCATATAGTTGCTTTAACCAAAAGTTTTGAATTCCATCTGGGCCAGATCTTTTAAAGTTTGCCATTTTTGCTAGTTGGTGTTTTATTTTTTTCTTTATCAATTTATCACTGGAGGAAGTTTTCTTTTTTTGTTTTTTTTTGCATACAAGGTCGAGGCTAGTGTAAGAGCTAACATTGATCACAAAAAAGACAAACCGACACAAAAAAACATATGATAAAGGGAGCAGGAGAACAAAATGGATAGCAGGGACATCGGGAGATCTGTGGGAGGGAGAGGGCTTGGGGGGAAGGAGGCATGGGAAGGGGAGGGGGGGAGGTAAAAAAAAAAAATCACGTGGACACTGCTAGGACTTCCATGAAAGAGGTCGGTATTTCAAGAAAGTGGATCTGGGGTTTACTTTAGATGTTGTTTTTCTACCAAGTTTTGGATCCAATCCACCTCTTTGTTGTGTTATTTTGAGTCCTCATAGATTCCTTTCCAGATATTTTCAAATTTATCTTTCTCAGGGGGATTTGACACGTTTTGCTTTTGTTTCGCTAGGTGTGTGTGTGTGTGTGTGTGTGTGTGTGTGTGTGTGTGTGTGTGTGTGTGTGTGTGTGTGTGTGTGTGTGTGTGTGTGTGTGTGTTTGTGCAGGGAGAACAGTTTATCAATAGGGTTTATAATGGGTTTTACTCATGACCCTGATGTGTGTGTGCATTCCAGAACCCACTCACACCCAACAGGATGCGCAGCCCCAGGAGGCTTTGTGTTCTGCATGAAGCACCTGCAGGGCACGAGGAAGATCTTCATAGGGATGAGTGTCGCAGGAAGAAGGGGAATACCAAAGGGATCCAGGAGGATGGAGAGGGAGAAGAAGAGGGAAAAGAGCAGGGGGGGAGTGCAGGCGTGAAGTTCCTCAGGATGTCCATCAAAGACGGCGGTTGTGCCCCACCCACTCCAAGGAGGGCCGATCACGAAGGTCACGTAGGCATCAATTATGTACTGCGGCCCGAGCGGCACCGCGCACGGCGGACGAAGGCGAACGCACGTGAGCGGAGCCGCATGCACGGTCTAAATGCGGCGCTCGAAGCACTACGAAGGGTGGTTCCATGCGGAGCGTGCCGCACGCACAAGCTCTCGAAGATCGAAACGCTGCGTCTTGCTGCCAACTACATTGCGGCGCTTACAGATGTGCTGCACCTCGATCACGTCCCAGAGCCGAGGGTCTTCGCAGACGTGCTGTGCAGAGGCCTCTCGCAGCCCACGGCCGGCCTGGTGACGACGTGCCTGCGGCTCGACCGACACACTTTTCCTTTGCTTGGTCGTGCGTCTGGAGAATGTGAGGAGCACGTACATCACGTGCCCCTCGATTTCCACGAGACCCCGATCTCCCGCACCTTCTCGCCAGATCAGGACGGGGACTGGTGGCTCCCGGGTGGACCATGCTTCGAGGGCGAATTTTCTGTGTACGCGCACGAGAGGGGGTCTGACCCTTCTCCCACAACTGGGGAAGCCATGGCACGGTCACTCCCGGGCGCTCCTTCCCGGTTGTTGCATGGAGATCCGTTTGGTCCGATTATGTTGCAATAGCCAATATTGCAGTCTACCACTGCATGCTGGCACCTCATCAATTGACTGTCTGGCCTTCACCACCTCAATGAGACTATTCAAGGTAAAATGAAGGTGACCACAGCAGAATATCATGAGAAGATCAGTGATGATCCAGGATTTAGAATCACACAATCACAAGGGCTCCTTTGTCTTCACAGCTTTGAATTGGTGGGCTGGAGACAACCTATGGAAGTATGGAAGAAGTATGGAAAGCAATATTGAGGCATCCTTGGGATTTTAGGGACGTAGGTAGTTTGGAGGGATAGGGTTTCCTTTGTTTATGGTAGTTAAATCACACTCAACAAAACAAAATCCCTTTATTTATTTGTCTTGCAGTTATGACAATATTATAGTCTGATAAGCACCGATAATACCCATTGTCTTATTTATTTATTATCTCTAATTATAAATCTTTCATGCCTGTTTGTTTATTTATTGAAGTTTATTCCATTATTTTATAAGAATGCTGTCATAATAAAGTTCACATTTCTAATTGTGGAAGCCTCTCATCGTTTAATATAATCCATGTCCCCAATGCCCAGAACATCCCAACCTCCACCAGTAACGAGAGTAACCCGCACAGGTTGGCACCGAGCAGTAAGAAGCCTCCAGCTATAACACAAAGCATGATGTATAATTAAAGAGCGGCCCTTTTCCAGCCATTTACAACCTCTCGTACCATTACTTATTTACACGGGTACAGGTGCAGGCACACCTTGTGTGTATTGCACGCTTGTCACGATCTCACAAAGGTGGCATACCGGAAATGTAATACACCCAACAGCTCCACTCAATGTTGTCAGGAGAAACCCCAACATGTGTTGTGAAGACTCTGTTCAAGACCCCTTTATGATCTATCTGCAGGAACGGTATAGAAGGAGTTAGCAGCCTTCTCAATAAAGAAACATCTACAGAGAAAACAACGGAAAAGTTCGAAGCTTTTCAAGAACCTATCTTGGTAGAGCGCATGCCTCTGCCAGGTGCATCCAACCTATAGACCGGATTTTGATCCGCACCTTAACTAAAACCTAATCGGCTTATTCTTGTCACTTAACCAACTCATCCACCAAGTTTTGTCATAATCTATCCACAACTTTTTGAGATATTGTGCTCACAGAGAAAACTGACAAACAGACAGACAGAAAAACGGGTGAAAACATAACGTCCATCCACCTTCACTGGCGGAGGTTATGAATAGTCCCAAGTGGGACACTCGCCTCCACATGGAGGGTGGCCGTAGTTGTGGAGCATTGGGTGATAGAGGTGATTTTCAGTTTGATTCGATGGAAGATTAGGAACCCGTGGGGGCTGAGATGTTTGGATTGGAATTTGACTATGTATGATGAGCGGGTCCTGAATTGTTGAAAAATGTTCAATTATTTTTTGTCCAGTGGAATGACCCTTAAACCCTTTTAGACCCTAAAGAGATGCAAAGGGTGTAAGCATATAAAGTGGCCTAAAAGACCTGTGTAAGGGGTATAAAGTGTTGAAATTGTCTTAAAACGACTAAAACGGTCTTTACAAGATCTAAATAATTGGTTCCAAACTGGGGGGGGGGGGGGGAGGGGCGGGAGGCACGCCTCCCTTGGGGGGTGTGAGGTGGGCACACGGGAGGCATGAGGACATGAAACAAAAATTCATTTTTAGTGTTGAACTAGGCTTAAATATTGAAAAGTTGATAAATTAAGCTCGATATTTCTATGAACACCAACGTTCTCCGCTTTGCAATAACTCCACACCCTTCAAACACCGCACCAGCTCCGTGCTTGCTGCTGCCTGTGAATAACACCGCAACTAATGGATTTGTAAACTAAAAATAACTAAACAGTAGAGGCTTGGTTTTCTCTTGCCTTAATGGTAACATTTTCACTGCGTAAAGATGGTGGGACCTACTCACAGAACTTCCCGTCTGGACTTCAATCCGAAAGGAGCTGTGCGTTCATATTCTTCATTCATCTCTGTAAAAGCATAGTACCAACAGCGGAAAGTGACTAAGGCGGTGTAGTACCTGACTGCGCTTTACTGAGTCCGAAATAAAATTTATTTCAATAAAATTTGGAGGTGGGGAGGGGAACGGAATGGGAGGGGGGAAGGAGGAGGGAAGGGGAGAGGAGGGGGGAGGCAGGAGGAGAGGGGGGAGGGGAAAGGGGGGAGGCGAGAGGGGGGAGGCAGGAGGCAGGAGGGGAAGGGAGTGGCTCACGTTTCTGAGTGAATGTGGCTCACGTTTCTGGGTTAAGTGTGATGCCGATCGGGAAGTAGAAGAGGCCGTACCGTACTACCAAATTCGTACACTTCCGGAATTGTTTGATTTATTTGTATTCAAATGTCTGGTAATTGTTTTGTATTTATTTATGCGAATGTGTACTTGTGTATAACTGTCATTAATTTTAAAGGCTTAGGCACTATCGAGCGATTCTTTTTTTTTAAACCCCCAAAAAACGAACTTTTTTTCTCCAATTTTTTTTGGTTCTTTTTTTTGCCTAAAACACTCCCAGGCACTCACTGATGAACCTCTGAAAGTTTGATGAAGATCCGTTCAGCCATCTCTGAATAAAACGCGGACACACACAGACAACTCGCGTTTATATATATATATATATATCGGGATTTAAATTTAATTCAAAAATTGATCCAGATGTCGATTCTCTTTCAAACATTCAAACCGACAGAGGTAGTTATTTATCACAGCATCTGTAGAATTTTCACCCTTTTACTCAACTCCGTTTCACTGTTATTTGGTGGAGCAAAAAGTCAACTGAGCTTTATAGACATTTAGATACAGCTCGTGTCGACTTTGTCGTACACAAGCTTATAATAAATAATAATAATAATAATAAGTACCAACAACAACAACAACAGGCATTTTAAGGCCATTTTCCCTGCAAGAGTGGGGGATAGCCTTGCGGGCCCCATGACAATCTTCTCCATTTTCCTCTATTTTCTGCATCTCCCCTTGTTAACCTCCTTGCCCGCATTTCTTTTTCTACCATCGTTAGCCAAGTCTTTCTCGGTCTTCCCCGTCCTCTACTTCCTTCTACATTCATTTCCATCACTCTTCTCAACCAGTCACTTTCATCCTTCCTCAACACATGACCAAACAATCTCAACCTGTTTCTCTTCACAGCATCAATCACAGGCTCTATTCCCATCATCTTTCGCAATTCATCATTTGTCTTCCTCTGTCTCAACGATACCCCACACATCCACCGAACCATTCGCATTTCCACCCTTTCCAGCCTTTGCTGCTGCTCTACGTTCATTACCCATGTGTCGCTTCCATAAATCATAACACTTCTCACACATGCAGCATACACCTTTCCCTTCAGCTTCAACGACACTCCCCTCCTCGTCAGCACGCCACTCAGTTCCCGAAACTTCTTCCATGCACATCTCACTCAAGCAACCGTTGCCGAGTCTGATCTACCTTCTCCATTCAACATGTCTCCTAGGTAGCAAAATGTTTTCACACCTTCCACCTTCACGCCGTCTCCAAGATCCAACTCAACATTTCCTCCATCTGCAGAAATTTTTGTCAACATAATCATTTTCAACATCAACATTTCCTCTGTGCACACCTTACACCTGAATGCTGCCACACTGGTTAATGACCCTCTCAGACCACTACATTTTTTATGAACCCACTCAGCGCACATTGCACATTGAATGGAGTTCACTCCGACACCCTTCCTGCACACAGCACACGGTCACTTCCCAGTTCTTTCCACCTCACCACATGCTTTACCACTTGCCATCACCTTCGTTTTTTGATATTCACCTTCAGACTTTTTGTCTCCATACATTCCTTCCACTTGTTCATCTTCTCCTTCAGTCCATCCATACTTTCCGCAATCAATACCAGATAATCTGCATACAACATCTCCCACGGTAAACCGTCCTTTACATTCCGAGCCAGCACCTCCATCACAGCTACAAATAGTAGTGGACTTAGTACCGACCCCTGATGCACTCCCGCCTTCACCTCAAACTCACCACTGTTCCCGTCCTACGTCCTTACAGCTGTGCACGCTCTTTTGTACATTGCCATCACTACTCTGATCAACCATTCCTCCACTCCTAACTTCCTCAATGCCCATGTCACTACTTCGCGTGGAACCCTATCGAATGCTTTCTCCAGATCAACAAACCCAAGAGACAACTTCTTCCTCTTCTCCATGTACTTCTCCTGCAACTGCCTTACAATAAAAAGTGTGTCTGTCATTCCTCTTCCTGGCATAAATTCAAACTGCATTTCGTCAATCTTCATCTTCTTCCTTATCCTCCTCTCCCTCACCCTTTCCAAAAACTTCATTCCATGCTTCAATAACTTTATCGCTCGATACGAGCCACAGTCCAGAGGGGCACCTTTCCCCTTTTATAGAGGGGCAAGGGTACTCAGTTCCCAATCCACTGGAAAGCGGCCTTCTTTCACCACCAGATTACAGATCTCTGCCATTCTCTTCACACCCCCAACTTCCCGCTGCCTTCAACATATCTCCCACAACTCACGTCGGCCCTCCCGCATTTCTACTCTTCATTGCTTTTATCGCTTCCTCAACTTCCTTCTCAGTTATCTTCTCTGCCAGTCCTAAAACTGGGTTACTCTCTATGTTGCCATCCCATTCATTCTCTGTATTCAACAGTATTTCATATATCTTTTCCATCTTCCTTTAATTCCATCTGGGTCCACAACGATTTGTCCCACTTCATCCTTCAAGCAACTCACCCCCATCACATCACACCTCTCTTTCGCTATCTGCTTTGCAATCCTGAATACCGCTCTCTGACCCTCTTCCAAATCCAAGCGTTCTCTGAACATTTTCGTCCATGCCTCCTGCGCCTTTGCTACCTCTTTCTTTGCAGCCTTCTTGGCTGCCTTATAACTTTCTTGCTTTGCCTTTTCTGCCCCCGTACCCTACGCCTTCTGGCAATCCTTGAACTTCTTCCTCTTCTCGTCAATCCTCTTTCCAACTTCATCATCCCACCACCATGTTTCCGAGTGCCTCGGTGGTCCTTTTGTCCATACACATACTTCACCAACGGCTCCCAACAGACTGTAGCGGTTACCGCTGGATGCACACAATCGCCTTGCACCGGCCAGAACACGGCCAGACGCGCCTCTCCCGGGCATGCCCGGACTCACTGTTCCCGGGCACGCCCGAACCTCCCGGGCACGCCCGGTCTCGTCTTTCCCGGGCATGCCCGCTCTCGCCTTTCCAGGGCTCGCCCAGAGCGTCCGGGCATGCCCGCTATCGCCTTTCCAGGGCTCGCCCAGAGCGTCCGGGCATGCCCGCTATCGCCTTTCCAGGGCTCGCCCAGAGCGTCCGGGCATGCCCGCTTTCGCCTTTCCAGTGCTTGTCCAGAGCGCCCGGGCACGCCCAGCCTCGACTTGCCAGGCCGCAGCCAAACACACCCGGGCAGGTCCAGACTCGCCTTTCCAAGGCTCGCCCTTGACACCCGGTATAGCTTTTGCCGGGCAAACTTCCCGACATAAATGTGTATATATATTGCTGCCCGATAAACGGGCTTTTGTCAGAATACCTGAGCTGTTTTGTTTTAATAAAGCAACTCGGACGAATTCCGTCTTTGGTCGCGTCACTTCTTTCGACTCACGTTGGAGCGCAGCTCCCTCAAGACTATCTTTCATTGACTTCCAACCACTTTCAAGTTCAACCACATCATCCTCAACCATACTCAGCCTCTTTTTTAATGCCTCCCTTACTGTCACCTCTTTCAGCCTCCACACCTTCATTCTCGGTTCGTGCTTCACCCGCCGAGCTCTCCTCGCACCTTTCACCCTTATATCACAGACAACCAAGTGGTGCTGTGAAACAGCCTCCTCCCCCGGGATCACCTTTGTGTCCCGGAAGTGCCCCCTATCTCGCCTATGCACCATCAGGTAGTCAACGGTTGTCGTCGACCCACCTGACGTGTATGTAACAAGCTTATTATCCTCTTTCTGGAACTGAGTATTACAAATCAACAAACCAGCTCCATCAGCAAACTCCAAAATCCTTTCACCTTCTCCATTTCTCACACCATATCCGTAACCCCCATGAACTCCCTCAAAACCGTCCATACTCCTTCCCACATGTCCATTTAGGTCTCCTCCTACCACAATAACTTCCTCATCTTTCACGTTTCCATCAGCTTCTGTATTGCACACCAGAACATGTCCTTCTCTAATAAGTACCGATACTTTAATATCGGTCTCTAATAAGTACTCTAATAAGTACCGAATAATAATAAGTACCGATACATTTAAAATACACCGCCCCCATGCCAAATAAATAAATAACATCCTCCAGCGCGTGGTATTGCCGGAGCACCTTCGGCGCCCAGTGATGCCGCCGTGCAGCTCATGGAGACTGTTTTGGAAGGCATAGGTGTTGTGGAAATGTAACTCATTGATTGGGACTGGTAACTCATTGATTGGGACTGGTAACGAAGCAGATAGACGATTTCGTAAATGAATGTCAGGAATGTGCACGAACATGGTAATCTCTTGTCCACCTGGTCACAGCCCCAGGCTGGAGCACCCCCCTATTGTTTGGTAAATGGAACTCGCAGCAGGAGGGGAGCGAGCTGGTGCCAGTGAGGCGACCGAGTAACGTTTGCGGAGAACGGATTAGGATTAGCGGAGGAAGGATTAATACTGCGGTGCCCATAAAAGAGTGAACATCTCCTTGACTCATGAGCACTCATCCTCAGAAGCCCTGCCCGACGGAATGAACGCGTACCACGAGTACGGCGCTGCAGCCACGAAAGAGGGACTATGCGGATAGAGTTACCTGGTCCATTGAGTTAAACGGTAGTTATTTGGTATTGGAATGAAGTGAACAACCAGTTAATAAAGTTGTGATCTTTTGTAAACCTGTGACATCATTGGAGTCTTGAGTCTCACAACACTTCCCCGACAGTGTTCAATAATTGATTGGTCAATTGCATAATTAAAATCAATAAATGATCATCATTAAATATTTTCTTAATCAATTGGCTAATAGCACACCTAAACCACGAGTGTTTCATCCAAAGCTGTAACTTTTTGGAAATTAATTAAACTAGGACGTGCCCGTACGTGGGTGCCCGTACGTGCGTGCAAAAAAGCATGCGTGCAAACAACAACAACAAAAAAAAACTTTGAAACCACGTGGCAGTAACGACCACAGAACCCCCCCCTCTATTTACATGAAATGGTTTGGTCCATTCGCAACGACCACAGAACCCCCCCCTCTAATTACATGAAATGGTTTGGTCCAAAGCGAACGGCTTGCGGAGTTTGGTAAAGAAATCGCCATAGCTCGGTAACTACTTCTCCGATTAATATGAAACCTTGAAAAGGCACATCCTCGGGTCCCCAGCAATATACCTGGCAAGTTTCAAGTATATCGGACCGGTAGTTGTCGAGAAACAGCGGTCACAGACAAACACACACACACACACACACACACACACACACACACAGAGATTACTGGAATTATAGATAGATAAGTCATTAATAAATAAAAATTGATCAATAAATAATTAATCGATCAATTGATTAATCAATAAATCAAGAATATCCTTTATAGCCACATCACTTGGTCACTATCGTGTCCAAATATCAGCTTCCGAGCTCAAAAGGTGCCTGAGATAATGGCCAGAAGAGAAAGGAAATACATAAGTACGTACTTAATTAATCGATAAGAATCAAGTAACTAATCAATTCATTGATTAATCAAAAAACCAAAAATAGAATAGAATTAACACTGATTAATATATTTATTAAGCTTACGTGTTTGCAACGGCAAGGTCGAGGCTCCGGGAAATCCACTTGATTTACACAAATTACGTACGCAAATAAATTTTGCTTCCACACACTCTCCCTTCTTTGGTTTTTTATCAACTTTTTTTATCGTATGAACTTTTCTTTTTCTACACGGGTTTTTGTTTTTGGAATACCACTTAATTACAAAAAACGCTCTGAGACTGCTCTTGTTAATTTCTTAATTTCTATTGGAAAATTACCAATCTACAAGACAAGGAAAGCAAAGCTCCTGGCAAATGCTGATATTTTATGTGATGTGGTAATTGTGTTTAAGGCTCTGGTCATGGCAAGGTTACGCTTGGAATTCTCTTTTTGCCAAATGAAAGATGATTTACAAACCTTTGTGGAAAGATGGTGTGCAAAGGGTGGTTTTTGTAAACTTGATAATGGTTTGTTAAATTTTTTATTTTAGTGTTTGGTGTTTTTATTGTTGTTGTTCGGCTGCTCCCGGTGTGTACCCGGGTTTAGAATAGGTACACCGTATCCCTGCGTGTCGTAAGAGGCGATTAAAAAAAGGGTTGGCGTCAGGAAGGGCATCCGGCCATAAAAACATTGCCTCAAAAAGAGAACCATGACAATTACAACTACATATGGGCAGGGTACAGCCCGAAGTACCCCATGGGGGACCCCACTCCCTCTCGTCAAAACTCAAGGTGGGGAACCCGATCGAAGCAATGGTGGAAATCACTCCATTTATGACGACGAAACATCTGATGCACGACGTGGAGATCGGTTTCTGAGGTTTGGGACATGGAATGTAGGGACAATGACAGGGAGATCAGGAGAAGTGGTGTAAGTATTGGTCAGAAGAAGAGTGGACATATGTTATGTGCAGGAGACGAGATGGAAGGGAAGTGGTGTGAGAGTGGTGAAGGGTAGACAGGGACAGTAATACAAGTTTGCGTGGCAAGGGTGCCCGGAGGGCGTGAATGGTGTTGGTGTCCTGTTTTCTGAGGAGTTTGTAGACAGTGTGGTGAGTGTGAGGAGAGTGAGTGATAGGTTGATGATGGTGAAAATGATGATTGGAAAGCTCTTGGTCAACGTCATCTCGGGATATGCTCCGCAGGTTGGTCGGAGCGATGAAGAGAAGGACAAGTTCTGGTGTGCGATAGAAAAGCTGATGGAAAACGTGAAAGATGAGGACGTTGTTGTGGTAGGAGGAGACCTAAATGGACATGTGGGAAGGAGTATGGACGGTTTTGAGGGAGTTCATGGGGGGTTATGGATATGGTGTGAGAAATGGAGAAGGTGAAAGGATTTTGGAGTTTGCTGATGGAGCTGATTTGTTGATTTGTAATACTCAGTTCCAGAAAGAGGATAATAAGCTTGTTACATACACGTCAGGTGGGTCGACGACAACCGTTGACTACCTGATGGTGCATAGGCGAGATAGGGGGCACCTCCAGGACACAAAGGTGATCCCGGGGGAGGAGACTGTTTCACAGCACCACTTGGTTGTCTGCGACATAAGGGTGAAAGGTGCGAGGAGAGCTCAGCGTGTGAAGTACCAACCGAGAATGAAGATGTAGAGGTTGAAAGAGGTGATAGTAAGGGAGGCATTAAAAGAGAGGCTGAGTATGGTAGAGGATGATGTGGTTGAGCTTGAAAGAGGTTCGATGTCAATGAAAGATTGTCTGTTGGGAGCCGTTGGTGAGGTATGTGGATGGACAAAAGGACCACCGAGGCACTCAGAAACATGGTGGTGGGATGATGAAGTTGGAAAGAGGATTGACGAGAAGAGGAAGAAGTTCAAGGAGTGGCAGAAGGCGAAGGGGTGAGTTGCTTGAAGGATGAAGTGGGACAAATCGTTGTGGACCCAGATGGAATTAAAGGAAGATGGAGGAGATATATGGAAATGCTGTTGAATGCAGAGAATGAATGGGATGGCAACATGGAGAGTATCCCAGTTTTAGAACCGGCAGAGAAGATAACTGAGAAGGAAGTTGAGGAAGCGATAAAAGCAATGAAGAGTAGAAAAGCGGGAGGGCCGACAGGAGTTGTGGGAGATATGTTGAAGGCAGCGGGAAATTGGGGTGTGAAGAGAATGACAGAGATCTGCAATCTGGTGGTGAAAGAAGGCCGCATTCCAGTGGATTGGGAACTGATTACCCTCGTCCCTCTATACAAGGGGAAAGGTGACCCTCTGGACTGTGGCTCGTATCGAGCGATAAAGTTATTGGAGCATGGAATGAAGGTATTGGAAATGGTGTTGGAGAGGAGGATAAGGAAGAAAGTGAAGATCGACGAAATGCAGTTTGGATTTATGCCAGGAAGAGGAACGACAGACGCACTTTTTATTGTAAGGCAGTTGCAGGAGAAGTACATGGAGAAGAGGAAGAAGTTGTTTCTTGGGTTTGTTGATCTGGAGAAAGCATTCGATAGGGTTCCACGCGAAGTATTGACATGGGCATTGAGGAAGTTAGGAGTGGAGGAATGGCTGATCAGAGTAGTGATGGCAATGTACAAAAGAGCACGCACAGCTGTAAGGACGAAGGAAGGGAACAGTGGTGAGTTTGAGGTGGAGGTGGGAGTGCATCAGGGGTCTGTACTAAGTCCACTACTATTTGTAGCTGTGATGGAGGTGCTGGCTCAGAACGTAAAGGAGGATTTACCGTGGGAGTTGTTGTATGCAGATGATCTGGTGTTGATTGCGGAAAGTATGGATGGACTGAAGGAAAAGATGAACAAGTGGAAGGAATGCATGGAGACAAAAGGTCTGAAGGTGAATATCAGAAAGACGAAGGTGATGGCAAGTGGTAAAGCATGTGGCAGCAACATTCAAATGTAAGGTGTGCACAGAGGGAACTGCAGATGGAGGAAATGTTGAGTTGGATCTTGGAGACGGCGTGAAGCTGGAAGGTGTGAAAACATTTTGTTACCTCGGAGTCATGCCGAATGGAGAAGGTGGATCAGACTCGGAAACGGTTGCCAGAGTGAGATGTGCATGGAAGAAGTTTCGGGAACTGAGTGGCGTGCTGATGAGGAGGGGAGTGTCGTTGAAGCTGAAGGGAAAGGTGTATGCTGCATGTGTGAGAAGTGTTATGATTTATGGGAGCGAGACATGGGTAATGAACGTGGAGCAGCAACGAAGGCTGGAAAGGGTGGAAATGCGAATGGTTCGGTGGATGTGTGGAGTATCGTTGAGAGAGAGAAAGACAAATGATGAATTGCGAAAGATGATGGGAATAGAGCCTGTGATTGATGCTGTGAAGAGAAACACGTTGAGATGGTTTGGTCATGTGTTGAGGAAGGATGAAAGTGACTGGTTGAGAAGAGTGATGGAAATGAAGGTAGAAGGAAGTAGAGGACGGGGAAGACCGAGAAAGACTTGGCTAAAGATGGTGGAAGAAGAAATGCGGGCAAGGGGGTTAACAAGGGGAGATGCAGAAAATAGGGCAAAATGGAGAGATTGTCATGGGGACCGCAAGGCTAACCCCCGCTCTAGCAGGGAAAATGGCCTTTAAATGCATGTTGTTGTTTTGTGTTGTTGTTCGGCTGCACATGTTTGGAATTGTAATTATTTTATTATTATTTGCATGACTTGTGTGGTTTTCTTACCTTTATAATATAAGAGCTTTAAAAGTCAAAGTCTCTCTCTGTGTCTGTGTCTCTGTCTCTGTCTCTCAGACAACATGGATCAACTTTTAAATACTCCTCACAACTTTGACTTCCTCATACATGGTGATTTAAATTGTCACCGTGCAAATTGGCTGGGTGTTGGCACCTCTCTCGCCAGCCATGGCACTTCAGCCAAGGTCTTCTGTGACTCCATGGGACTGTCTCAATCTGTGAATTTCTTGACATGGATTTCTCCCAATGGCAAATATTCCGTTCCAATGGCAAATGTCACCTGTTCTTCCTCTGCTCCAATTGGTTCATCTGATCATATTACGGGCTTGCCGGCTGGGCCACGGTTGGCCTCTCTTGGAGCCGCCTCCCAATCATTCATTAACCCTGAAGCCGAAGAGCCAGATGTAACTCCATGGCATGACGGGTTGCGAAGCAACCATGGATGCCATCTGAAACAACTAAATCTGGTAGGGTCCTCACGCCCAAATCTCGCGTTTCCTTTATGCTGATTTAGTTATCCCAGATGGAGAACCGTGCTCTCGACGTCCCTCCTTAATCTATTAATTACGTATGGCCGAGAGGAACCGGAAGTGGGATGTTGGCTGGGCTAGCATAGCAAATCAGTAGTGCACAACCTCCCGTCTATTTATTACATACTATGTCCAGCCAATAGAGGAAACAGACGAACGATCAGGTTTGGAAAGTCTATATTCTTTTTAATAAAGGAACATATTTCCAAGAAGTATTGTCACAAAGGAACAGTCTTGACCACTAGCATGTAAAGAAACCCTTAAACATTTCTCCTTGACACTAAAACACAACACAGACCTGCCTCATTCAACCAGTAAAATTAAACAATGGGATGGAGAGAGGAAGAAGAAGAAGAATTGGAAGCATATTTTTGGCCCCTTGCTCACCCGCAAGTGAACCAGCAGGAGCACATGGGTCCCAACATAAAGCTGAGAGAGGAAAGGGAGGGGGGGGGGGGGGGAGAATGAGGAGTGTGGTGCAGCATGTCGGGAGAGATGCAGGTGTGAGCAATGTGTGCACAAGAGAGAACTGCAAGGGTGTGAGTCAGTAACCCCGTCTGGATGGGTCAAGGTGACAGGTCACGAGGCAAAGGTCGTGCTCTCTTATGCACCTCAAGTAGACGAATTAGAAAGTACGGATAGCAAGAAAAGATCATGTGAATCAGTATATCTGGCCACTGCGTCCAAGGAACTTGCGCTGTCGGTCCACTTTCTCCATCTCGGCACCAGACTGCTCGACTCACAGACATTCACCCTTGTGGAAGCTCGTCCTGGTGGCGCAGCTCAATTTTTGTCCTTCCTCAGATGCGAAGCGACCCAGATGTCTGGCTTATATTCCTCCTTGGTGGGGCGAGGCTTTTGGGAGCGAAGATCACCACAGCATCCCTTGACCCGTGATTGCCGCTTTCTCATTGATGCGCACAGCCCTTTACTTGTCCGTAACTGCTCAGAGGGTCGGTTATGCAACCTCTGTCCAACCACCATGTAGCCTTTTTCTCACCATAGCGCATCCCATTCCTTGCTTCCTTCATGGTTTCCCTCACTAGCAGCACAAAAATGGCACAGTGTGAATAACACAGATAAGGCAGGAGTGGCCTTGCAGGGCGGTGATTGTAGTGTTGACTGGCTTTGAATGTGTGTTTTGTAATGTAATGTGTGCATGTTGCTTTGTGTATGGTTGCGCTGCAGGAATGTGCAGGGAAGGAGAGGGTTAAGAGGGATGGGGAGAGGAATTATAAGGGATTGATGAAGAGAGGGATTTTAGAAAGGGGAGAAATATAAAGGGGGGGGGGGGTGTGAATAACACAGTGCGATGCCGCAGTGCGATGCCGGGGGGGGGGGGGGGGGAGGGAGGATTGAACCTACTATACACCCATGCATTTCCCTGTCCCTGTTACGAGGGGAAGGATAAACCTCACTAAACAAAATTACTCTGGAAATATCTAAACTAGAGATCCTTTGTGTTGAGTGCAACTCCATGGGGTCTTATCACAATTGCAATAATATTGGCACTGGAAGCAGCCATCTCTCTTCAGGGCTGATCTCCCATATCTACCACCCCTGATGTTAACTCAACCTGGGAATTCTTCCACAGAATCCTGCTCTTTCCCATGCACAGATTCATCTCATCTCATCTTAAGTTATCCTACCCTTCTTACCACCGAGGGTATATTGAACCCTGTGGTAAGGCAGTTGCTCTGAAACAATTTACCTCATCTTCCTGGAAAGCAAACCCGACCAAAGGCAATCTCAGATCATTTCACAAAACCCACAACAAGTTTGCGCCACTCAGAAGAGCCAGAAAACAACATCTGTCCAACCTCAGGATTGAACTTTCAAACTTGCCACCCTCCTCTAAAACCCGGTGGTGCCTTGTCAAGTCTGTCTCTGGAGTATGCTCCCCCACAATACCTTCCTTCACTTCAAATGGCACCACAGCCGACTCCGCTTACTAGAAGGCTGAATGCCTCAATTCTGCGTTTGCTTCCAAATCTTGCGTTCCCAACCCCTCATTCTCTGCACCCACCATTCCCAGTCGTACCCAACTGTTCCGGGACTCATTCTTCTGCATCTGTGAAGGTGGCGAGTTTCTATCAACCCTCGACTCTGACTTTGCTACTGGACCAGACGGCATCAGCTCACGTCTCCTAAAACCAGCCTTGCTGTTCTTGCACATGTCTCCGCTCTTTTCACTCGATCAATTGCCCCAGGTCATGTTCCATCTGCCTGGAACTCAGCCAACATCGCTGCCTTACAAAAAGGTGCAAATCCCGATCCCCTTAACGACGGACCGATTAGCTCACTTCCAATCAACAGCAGGTCGATGGAAACCATCTAACAGCCTCATCTCAGCTCACCAATTCGGATTCAGACCAGGTCACCCCAAGTGTGGCAAGTATGGGAACACCATTTCAGTAATCGCAAGTTTATTCAGTGTTGTCACCTTCAAATCTTTCACGTCCTTTTTAATTTTTTGGACATTTACTGAGGACTTGTGTGTGGATTAACTTTTCCAAAATGCTGTATCTGACCTTGCTTGGGCATGATTATGGAGTAGCATGATAGCAACCCCCCTCCTCCTCCTCCTCCTCTTCCTTTCCCCCTTTACGAAAAACTAATAGTCCTCAGTGGTTGTGACCAGACTACGGATTACCCTGAAGAGACTTTTATGTTCATAAAATAAACGTTTTATTTGTTTTTTTGCCCCATCACATCCACATGTAACTGCTGTTCGAGGCGATGACAGCAGGTGGCACCACATGGTAAACAAAGTTCCACTTGGAAGTCATTCACATCATACTTTGGAAAGGAGTTCTAAAAACAGGCGATCTCAGCAAATGATGCATCAGCTGCATCGCACTCCCAGCAAATGATGCATCAGCGGCATCACACTCAGCAAATGATGCATCAGCGGCATCGCACTCAGCAAATGATGCATCAGCGGCATCGCACTCAGCAAATGATGCATCAGCGGCATCGCACCCAGCAAATGATGCATCAGCGGCAGCGCACCCAGCAAATAATGCATCCGCGGCATCACACTCAGCAAATGATGCATCAGCTGCATCGCGCTCAGCAAATGATGCATCAGCTGCATCGCACTCCCAGCAAATAATGCATCCGCGGCATCACACCCAGCAAATGATGCATCAGCGGCATCGCACCCAGCAAATGATGCATCAGCGGCATCGCACCCAGCAAATGATGCATCAGCGGCATCGCACCCAGCAAATGATGCATCAGCGGCATCGCACCCAGCAAATGATGCATCAGCGGCATCGCACCCAGCAAATGATGCATCAGCTGCATCGCACTCAGCAAATGCTGCATCAGCGGCATCGCACCCAGCAAATGCTGCATCAGCGGCTTTGGACTCACAGCAAATGATGCAACCCGCAGCCATGGGCCACACACACGAGACAATGCAAGAAGAAACAAATTCCATCTCAGACATGAATCCACCAAACTCTAAATATGAAGAACTGCACAAAACAATTAAAATAATAAACAACAACCCGCGTCCGTTTCACAATTTCACCCACGTGGCTTTTTCTTGTAACCACAGCGGGACCCGGAGCAGATGGAACGTTTCGATAAGATGAATGAGCAGATCAGCGCGAGTTTTTACAGGAAGTTTACAGTTGAAACCTCTTTATAATAATTGGTCCCGCAATCCTCGCAAACATTAGCATTATACGAAACACGTGAGTTAAAGTTTGAGAGCTCAAAGAGACCGTAATTTCACCTTTGAGCGGTGGATGCTGTGGGTTCGATTCCCCTCGCACTGCAATCCCGGAATTAGGTTGTGGACATCAAAGATCCACGGGGTCCTTTATGAGGAGTCGGCGTGCTATCGCCGGCATCCTGAACAAAATTACAAACTCCTGGGCAAATCACCTCCGGTCGAACGTCAGGCCTCGCCAGTCGGTTCGTGAAAGACTTGGGGCAAAAGTTTCTTCCTTTACCGGTCGGAAAGTCATAAATAAGGTGGGAATCGTTGGGTGCGTGAAGAGGTAGGCCCATACCAGTGGGTTCAGTACAGGTCGTTCAATTTTAGGTTCAAATGGCATGATTTTGGTCCACGACAAATAAACGTGCTCATCCCGACCAACTTTCTCATGGTTCTCTTCGCATGCAGGTTCCAATGACGTCACAACTTTATATATGAATCTGATAATGAGCATTCAGCATTTATTTATTTAGCGAATGAACCATGGATTGAATTCAACTGTGAGTCTTCCACTGAAAATATTTTTAAACTTTATAAAAACACGAAAATAACACGAAAACTCGGACTTTAACAAAACTATAGAATTTGTCTCTTTCATTCTTACCTGGAAAATTCGTTATCCAGGTTCTGCGACGAATTTCCCGCGAATTTCTGCGCAGGTAGCCACGTGATGCCTTTGTGGCTCCCTGATTGGCTGTGAAGCACGTGACGTTTCGAGAGTGAAAAATGTTTCACCTCATTTCATCCTCTCGCTGGTGTAATTAACAATTAATATATTGATATAAGTAATAATCCGTTCAGCGGAAGATGCCTGGTGAAAGCAATGGCCGAGGTTGAGGTGGGAGAAAGCTGGGGGTAAGAATGTGGTTTAAGTGGAGTGGAGTGGAGTGGAGTGGAGTGGAGTGGAGTGGAGTGGAGTGAAGTGAAGTGAAGTGAAGTGAAGTGAAGTGAAGTGAAGTGAAGTGAAGTGAAGTGGAGTGGAGTGTGGCTGTGGCTTCGGGAATGTCGTGGTCACGTGAGGAAGGAACTGTGGTCTGAATTAATGACCTCATCATAAGGCCCTTGGAGACCGCACCGCAGCTCGGCCTCTGCCATCGTGTGCTGGTGTGACGAGGTTCTTGTATTGGACTGAAGGAAGAACCTCAAACTGATGAGGCACAAAACATGGTCCAGCGACCCCTCCATCTTTAAGGTAACTAAAATACAAGACCTGCCACTTCCCCGACGGGAATACCAATGTTATACGTATCGATAATTGTACGTATGTTTTAAAAGGCGGTGTATAAGCAGAAACACTTTGATAGGAAAACGCGAATCAGAAATACTGAAAAACGGCGAATGGCAAACGATGAACCAATAAATTCCTGTGCTACCTTCAGTCGAACGGCAGGCATTGACAACATGTTCGTGAAGGACTTGCGCAACAAATGTACCCAGTCTGAATGAATGTTCCTCTATCCAGTCAATGGCGAAACTGCAAGTGGCGAATCCACGAATGTCACGGAGGATGGAAACTCGAACGTCATTTCCTCATTATGCTTTAAACGCAATATCTCTATATTTTCATTCCAAACAGCATCATTCATCATTTCAATCGTCAGAAGGCGGTGACGGTAAGGGCAACAACCAACCAGAGCTCGGTGGGCATGGCATGATAGGGCGTGGCAAGAAACGTCTGGTGAGCTCCAGAGGGTTCCAAGGGCGTGGCAATAAAACCCTTGGCGCGAGGCCCCCACCTCAGATGAGAAAGGGATGCGCGGTGTTGAAGATGAGTACAGATGAGAAGGGAGAGGCACTCGTTGAGATGAGTACAGATGAGAAGGAATGCACAGATGAGTTGGGTTATGAGGACTGGCTGGAGTTGAGAGATGAGAAGGGAGAAGCGCTTACGAAGACGTACGAGGACTCGCATGCATACGGAGATGAGAAGGGAGAGGCGCTTACAAAGGACTTGCAAGGAGGACTCGTGTGTGAGAACTGCATTAAGATGACTGGCGTGCACACGACGGTTTTCGAGCCTTGGTTGCGAAGCGCATGGTTCGCGCTCATTGAACTATTACGAACTATTAGAACTATTCGCTTATTACGTACGCGGCTGAGCCGCAAGTGTAATCGCCAAGGCCAGCCTGCCGTTCGCCCTGTGATAATCCCGTGTGCAAGAACGACACATGGAGAGCTCCTGGTCGCTGCCGTCTGTTCATCTGCTTCGCGGTGCGAGTTGGGGACCAGAGGAAGAGCTGCCTGGACGCCATCCCTGGACCATCGACCTGTTCGTCTGCAACCCCGTGTGAGTATGTCTGAGTGTGACGGGCCCGTTTGTCCAGGGATAAGTTAAGACTGTTTAAGGCTGCACTGTGTATTCTTCTTCTTCTTGTACAAAGTGTAAATAAAGTCTGTTATTCCTTTCTTCCAAATTCGACCGTTTCTGTCATTTCCTCCATTGGGTAAGCGTGGCACGATTAAGAACCGCTCGGATCGGGTTTAGTCATTGATAACGGCTCGGGTCACGGGTCGCTACCGCTCGGCGTTTCCACTAACACCCGTGATTCGGGCGGGGCTTATTTCCTCGTTTCCGGTCAGCGTTAGTACTTAGGTAATAGCGAATTAATATTCCTAAAACCCTATTTAACGCTGCCCGGGAAGGACGCCATAGGTCCCGGGTCCTGTCGGCTAGTAAAAGACAAGGGAACTAACCCTCCCTTGGTAAGGGGAAAGGCCGGCGCTGAGATCCGCAACAGTATGTTAGATCAGGTCAATAAAAAGATAAGACCGTGCCTCACCATTCTAAATTCCCTAGAGTAAAATTTACTTCCGTGAGGATGTCGTGGGGGTAGGCGGGCAGCGGGGGGTGGGGAGGGGATGAGGGGGAGGAGGAAGGAGGGTGGGAGGAGAGGAAGGCGGGAAGGGGGAGTAGAGGAGGGCGGGAAGGGGGGCAATATCGCAAGTCACAAAACTCCTTGGGCAGGGGGGATTGTGTTGTGCAATAATATTAATATTATGTTATTATCATTGTCATTGTTATTACTTTAGTTATTAGAAGCGGCTTTGGAAAAACACCACAATAAAGCAATCTTAACATGGATATACACCTCAACACGCATCCCTTAGGGTGGGTGTAAGGAGGAACTTAATTCACTATAACCTTCATCGTGTGACCCTAAGTCCTCCTGTCAAGTTGGATGTGATTGGATAAGTAATGACCGAATGTATTGTGGTCAAAAATCGTCAGACAGACAAACAAACACCAAATTGCGTATTTTAGTTTGATGATGATGATGTGTACTATATGTGAGGAAACTTTGGTCAACATTAGTCAGTGGTCAAGGTTAAGGCTGTCTGAAACATGTAAAATACTGTACCTATTAGGCAGCAGTTAGAAAATGTATCAGCCAAATATGTTATGCTTAACAATCGAAAATGTAAAACACTCGATAGGTCAAATCTTTAAATTGCAAAAATTGCTGTGTCGTGTGACTATCCTGTAGTGAACACCGCAGGGTAACACGGATGACACAAACAAGCTTTAACTCTGAGGCGTTTAATTAAATGGTGGACCTTCATCATACTCGTGGGGTGCAAGTGAGGCAGAAGCCATGAGCGCAT
>NC_136272.1:32998042-33010542 GCF_964187855.1 Myxine glutinosa | reverse complement strand
CTTAATTACCTACCCAGGACAGAACAAACAAAACAAACTCACGTACGCAAATGGGGAACTTGTAGGCAGGAATGGCTGGAAGGAGGTGAAAGTCCAATGGTCCGGCAGCACGAATCGGCGCGTTGGGCAGCCGCCGTTCCTTCGCGGCCCTGCTCCAAACTGCCGTCCAGGCCCCAAATGGCTGTCGAGTCTTGTTGCTGCTGTAGACGCTGCTGCTGGCGAGCAAGGTGACGAATAGCAGGCTTTTGCGCTTCCCTGGATGATCTCTCCTTTTGGACCTCACAACTCAGCTCTTGTCATAGCTAGAGTCCCTGTATATAGAGAGTTGTGTCAACTCAAATGTGGACGCCATTTTGTGTCTAAGTGTGTCGGATTAGATATACATGTACATTCGCGATATGGGGTGATATATTCTAAACCTGCTAAAAAAAAATTTACTACACATATTTAGTCTTATTATTACATACAGGTGATATTTGTTTTGTCAAAAACTCAGCTATTGCCGTGAAAAAGAGCTGTGTGGTGATATTAAAAGTGGTATGGCAATGCATATTACAAGCCAACACTGCATATAAGAGCTAACATTATAAGTAAGACAAACCAATGCTGTCGTTCTCTGAATTTTAATAACTTTTAGAAAGGAGTGTGGGCATATCCAATATTTTTTAAAGGGTGCCGAGAGCAATTCCGGTGTAGGACTTCCAGCCGACATATAGTCTAACACACTTAAAACAAATTCTGTACGTGGTATTGCCATATTTCTATAGTGTACAACTTTAGTTTTATCGACATTTATATCGACATTTATATAATTCAATTTACATTCAATTCAAAATTCAACATTTTATCGACATTCCATTGTAATGATTTAACAAGCTGCAAGGCAGCTTCTGTCTCTGACATAAGGAAAACGTCATCGGCATCTAGTAAGATTGTAACGTAAAAAACTATAAAATCAAAATTAATTCCCTCTGAAAAAGTACATCGCCCGCAGACTACCCAACCGCAGACCAGGCAATGTCACTGTACCGGGACATTTCATCAATCAATGACAATACGCGGCCCGCTAGGACTACCCGAAAAAAATTGAGCAGGGTTCTTCCCACGGAAATGCATTTTTGGTCAGCTCCATGAAGATTATAAACAAACACAAATCACTTCCCTTTAAAAGGGTTTTCAACGGACAGACAACCAAAAAAAAACCGAGCAGATAGAATTGCTTTTGAACATCGATCATCAAGCGGCATGGGCCTACCTGGCAGAGTCTCGAGGAGTCGATCGCTTTCCAGCTCTTTCGTCTGACTTTCGCTTCCCAAATTTGTCTTCTGACTTTATCACTTGGAAATCTATACATCTTATATTTTCCAGATTGGTTTGAACAACCAAAAGCAGAACAACCAGTCATTTTGTTTGGCAATAAACAACATTCCCGTACCAAGCTGACGTTCACGCATGGTGAAGTTAGACACAAAATGGCGCCACGAAATCACGTGACCAGAAATTTCGGGTCAGCGCATGGCGCAACTCTCTTTATACAGGGACTCTAGTCATAGCTCATCTCTCTTCTCAGCTCATCTCAGCTTTTCAGATCATCTCTTGGACTCATCTGCTTGTCTCCTTGGGGAGCGTCCCGCGGCGGGTTATATAGGCCCCGCCCTTCACCCTTTGCGAACCTCCCCCAAGCATTCTCTCTTCGCCCTCTCAAGCCAAACCCCTCGTTCTGGGTTGGATGAGCGGGGCCGACTTACTCCTCCCCTCTATGACGAGGTGGAGACCCGCCTTTCTTCCCCAACCCTGCCTCATGGTCAATGGCGGCTTTGGAGGGGATGTAATTGCCAAATTGAGGTTTTGGCCACTACGAAAGGGGAAATGGAGGTTTTTGAGAATGGGAATGAAGGGAATCTATCTTTTTCACTTGGTACAATGGAGTGTCATGTTAATGGAAGACAAGGCCTTACCCTAAAACACATAATAAGGATATAAACTACTGAACAAGGGTATTATAGTGTCCTTCAATGTGGTGTTTCATGGAATTAACTACCGGGACGCCCTTTTTACCTTTACACAACTCTGGAGGCAGGAGGGGCCATATCCAAACAATGTTACACAACAATTTACCACAATACAATACACACAATTTGAAAAATGCAATCCTCATATCCGCAACACTGCACCCTCCTCCCCTTAGGCACGTCCCGGGCCTATAACTTTAATTTAGTGTGACACGTAGGTGTAGTTCCCTCTACTTTTAACCTGACCCTGAGTGCGACAGTTTTAAAACATAAATAAATATGTCCCGCTGCTCCATTGCACCCTGCCTAACAGACTCACGCCCACAGTTAACCGAATTGCGGAATGGTCTTCAAACTATACACTGACGGTGGGGAGCATTATTTACAATTGACGCTACTTTTATTTACAAAACTAACCCAGGACCTGTAATTGTTCTTTCTGGGGGGGAGACAGTCTGCTCTGCATCAATGCACCATGAAAGCACCCAAAAACGCACCAACACACCCTCAAGCACCAATCGGTGCAGTCACCATTGTTCATGAATAAAAATAAATCGACAACCCCTAACCCTGCAGGTGGTCTCTTGCTCTTCGGCTCCCTCTGCTGGCTATTATTATTTCTTCCAGTTGTTGTCATCTTCTTTGCTTTTTCTTACTGGCGGCCTATTTGAACTGACAATGAAATGCACCCAACGTGTCCATTTTTGATTTCTTTATTTATGGCCCACAGGGCCGACTACGTGTGGTTCACCTGTGGGGCATCGGTGCCCTGTGGCCAAGGTCCGCCAGCAAGATTTCGGGCCCTCATGGCCGGTTCCAGCAGAGGGGCCATGCCCCAACCCATGGGGTCCATAAGTGGTGCTCGGCCACAGACATGTGGTCCATAATGTGGTGCATCGATGCAGACAGCTGGTTATGGGAGTTCCGGGCGCACAATGGCGGACTCACGCACGCTCCCCTCGCCGCCCAGTGGCGCTCAGGTCCTCATGTGGGAGACAAGGGGGGAAGACAGATGAGCGAGGGGTAAGGTCACAAGGGTACACATCAACAAAGGCAAGGCGAAGTGCGTACGGAGAGCGAAGTGAGAAAGCTCGTCCCTACCATACGTCACCCCCCTGTCACCTACACTACCCTTGCCCTTACCCCATATGTACAAAAATCTACACATTTACAAATTCGTCGTTACTGTCACGTCTTCCCCATATTTCCCTTATACCAAATTCGTCTCCACAATCCCTCTATCCAAAATTTACCATCACCCAATTCATCATCAATCCTCATAAAGAGGAAGAGATGGAACATCAAGCACAATGTCACACCCACGTCATGATGCGTCTCACAATCCAAACATTTGCATCAAAAACAATAATAAAAACCACCTGGCATGGTGTGGAGTACCTGTCACCTCAGGTGAGTGGATGCAGATGGTGCAAGGAGATTTTCATCCTAATTACTTTCTAAAGGACATTAACACACTTTACACTACCCGGGGTCTTTCCCTGCCAATCCATTGGCCAACTTACACTATGGGTTCTAAAAACCAATTCCCATTGCCCAAACTGTGGTGCTTCTCAATTTGGGGTCTCACTCCCCCCATTTCATCTCCCGGTGCCCTTGCACAATTTCTGGGCTGTGACGTGTAGCTCTCCCAGCAGGTCTACCCACCTGCACACCTCCACCACTGTAGTTGCCACCCGAGCTTACCTAGCTCCTCACCCTAAGCTAACTAACTGGGGAAGGCCCCTCCTGGCTCTGTCACCCCTCGGTGCCCTGTGGCACTGGGCTACCCGGGTCCGTCCTCCGGATCCTCGGGCCCCATCCACAACAACTCGACCGGCTCCCAGAGCCCACCTGCGGCCTCACCTGGCCGACATCCTCACAGTGGTGGAGTGCCCAAACCAACTACACACACTAACAGGCTACACGCCCAGCCATTTCCACAACACTAATGCACCCATTCAAATACCATTCTTCCACCACGCACCACAGATGCCAATATCCAACCACAATTTACCTACACCCTCTACCTAACACTTACACTACCCTCCCCGGGTATTCATGATGGGGGTCCATCCTTCCCTCACTCACACCTTCGCACCATCCACTCCACTCCATAGTTTCGACCATACTCACTCCACGACCATCCATTCCAATACTCCATATACTCCATACCATTTATTCCACACAACCATTCTCCATACACCTGTCGTTGCACACCTGTGCAATCTCACCTGGTGCCACCTGCACCCTCCTTCCTTCCTGGACCATTTGGTCAGCACAATACACAATCACCTTCTCTCACTCATACACTGCTCCACACACCTGTTCAGTTGCACACCTGTGCAATCACACCTGTTAACCATACACACGACATCATCTAATCTACCTGTTGCCCTGCTAACTTAGTGCTCCCCGTCTTCCCTTTAAACTAAGCACATACCACGTCATTATCATCCACACTAATCTACCTGCGTCCCCACTACAGGTATCATTGTCACTAACTAATCTTAACGTTACCTATTGTCATCTTCTAGGTCCCTATCATTTTATCCTAACCCTCCCAGGCTAGTTTTCACTGCCATAAACCCCATAAGACTAGTGCTCCTTTGCCCCCACTGTGAGGGATGACAGAGTTGCCATCCCACCACATCGGGCATCTCCCACTACCAATTTTGCACACCAAATTTCAGCCAATCAAAAATTTGCCAATCATCTACCAATCCTCTGCCAATCATCACTCTGCCAATCCTTTGCCAATCCTCACTCTGCCAATCATCAAATTTTGTTTCTCAATTTCGGGTCCAAACCACTATCCTCGTCATCAGTCTTCTCACTAGTGCCTCTCGGTGCGCCAATTCACTTCCAAAGCTCGGCTTCGTACAGCCGAGCAATGAATGCGGGTTGCTTGGTGCCGGCGGCTGGATACGTCCCGCATTCGGTGCAGGGAAGGACGCTTACCCGGGCCGAGATCCCACGCACCATCTCGGCACAGAGCCGTCCAATGGCCCGATCTCGACCTGCCGGAATGCCTCAACAAAAAGGGGTCGCCATGACGACCCTTCCTATCGGGCTGCCCGCTCCGCCTAGTGGAGCACGGACGCGGCCGTTCAAAGCGCGGCCCGGCGTGGATCGTGTACGGCGGTTCTTTCGAAACCGCCGTGGTTCGGCTCCCCGCTGGTCCTCGCGGCACGCGAAGCTGCCCGGCGCGCACCGAGGGCCTGATTCGGCTAAACGTCGTTCTAACCGCTAACCCGGTTACCGTCGATGCTTCACCTGCATGCTCACACGCATACGCTACCCCTTTCACCCTCAGCGAGCTCGGTGCTCCAACGCCGCCCGTACACCCCGCATACTTCGTTATTGTACTCGTTCTTTTGCTCACTGACTTGGTCACACACCTGACCACCGCACACCTTTGCACACACTCGTCGTTCGCACACCTCACCAACACACCTCTTCGCGCCCCCTCCTCGGTCACCTCCTCTGTGACAATCACAGGTGTGCTCTCACTGGCACACCCAACCACGTGCCTCACTACTAATTCCAGTGTGCATTCCCACACACACTCTACCATTCCAGGTGTGCATCCTTCCATTCCAGGTGTACATCCTCGCTCACCTGCCACAACCAACTCACGCTCCGTGTCACTCTTACTACTCTCACCTCCACTCTTGACAGCGCACTCACCCTTACTCTCGACAGCGCACTCTCTCCTCATGCACCTGTCCGTTACACACCTTTCTCGCGCATCCTTTTGTGCACACTCTCCCGTTACTTCTTCCGTAACACTCACCACAGGCGTGCATTCTCCCTTACTCTTGACAGCGCACTCTTTCCCCATGCACCCGTCCATTACACACCTTTCTCGCGCATCCTCTTGCGCACACTCTCTCGTTACTTCCTCCGTAACAGTCACCACACCGCGCTTCCATGTGCCCCCTCGCACCCGCGCTACGACCAACTCACTCTCGACAGCACACGCACTCCTTGGTGCGCACTTTTTCCTCACACACCCCAGAGTCGGACATTCTCACACACCTCCTCTTTCGCACACCGTACCTGTCGCACACTTCACCAACGGCCTCTCACGAACACCCGGATCCAAATCAACCCCCAAGCCGACTGAAGCTCCCCTCACATCATATACATTTCCACGTATATCGCCACTCACCTTGGCACCTCGTCTCCGCACCTCCTTCGCCACCTGCAAACTCTTTATTTGGTTAGCGAGCACATCATCATGATTTGAGCACCGACCTTGTACATATTCCATCACCTCCTCCTGTATTTCTCTCTTAGTTTCTGTCCGTCTCTTCTTAATTTCACTCACCCTCTCTTCCACCTTCTTTAACTTTTGCTTCACCTCTTTTATTTCCCGGTGCGTCTCCTCTAGTTCGTCCTCTAATGCCACCTTGACCGTTTCTATGTGCGTCCTCACCTCCCGGTCCTTCGTCTCCATTACTTCTGTCACCTCGTCCAACCTCGTTGTCAGTCCCTCACGTACCATCTGACATTGCCTCTGTGTCGCTATCAAGTCATTTTTAATGTCGTTTTGTGTCGCTTTTAACCCTCCTAGTACCGCAGTGTTCCTTTGAACCTGCTCCACTAACTCCGTCTGTCCCACCGTCAGCTGTTCCACCTCCTCCGTCAGGTCCTCTATGCCCCCTTGTAACTTTGCCGTCCCATTTCTCACCTCTTTTTCCATACGCTTCTCGCCTCGCTTTACCTCCTCGCGTACCCCCGAGACTTCCTCACTTACACCTCGTCGTATCTCCTCCTTCATCTCCTCCCTCTCTTTTGTAGATGCCACCCTCATCTGTCCCAATTCATCCCTCTGAGCATCCAATTTGGTTTCTACCCCGATTTTCACCTCCTCTATCTGGTTCCCCATCTGTTTGATTTCCCGGGCGGATTGCTCCCCTATTTCCCGCAATTTGTTTTCCATCTTGTTTTCTAACCCCTCTAACCCATTTTTCACCCCCTCTATCTGATTCTCCTGGGCAGCCATTCTATTTTCCACCCCCGTTAACCCATGTTTCACCCCTTCTATCCCATTGTCTAACCCCTCAAATTTATTGTCTAGCTTCTTAAAATTATTGTCTAACCCCCCAATTTGGGCATTGGTACCCCTCACCTCGTCCCTCATTGCCCCCATCATTCTGTTTTCCATCCCTTTGAAATTATCGTCTGTTTTTACCATAAAGGCCATCATCTGTTTCATAAACAGGTCCAAATTCATTGGCATCTCGGGTTCGGCTACCGCGACCACGGGCGCGGCTAAATTTGGTGCCGCAAAAACCATTTGCGCGAGGACGCCATTTTGTGCGCCTGATACCTCCTCAACCACATTGCCAATGTTCTCCTCCTCTCTTTCCTCCACATACATTTCCCCGAGGTCCTGGGTCGATTCTACCCCGCCTATCTCTCCCACCGGCATCCCGTCGCCTTGACCAGCCATGGCGCGATTTCAAAATTCTGGTTTTTCTTTAAAACAACCCAAATTTCGGCCGCTCCAAATTTTGACCAAATTTTGTTTTTAGATGTTTTAAAAATTTGGTTCGGGCCTCGTATCTCACTCACAGACACCAATTGTTACGGTCCGCGGATAAGATGTTGTTTGCCGAGCGGAGGCGCCGCGGCCGAACAGTTTTTCCCGACTCACCCGATCCCCCCGAACGTTGGCCGTATCGCGCCACAGATATTCAATATGGAAAACTCTAAAGCGACCGAATGTAAAGAGGAAGAAGAAGACGTACAGAAGAGTAACGGGATTTATTATTTACACACACAAGCAAAAGGAGCAGTCACGGTTATGTACAGGGAACATTGAAAAAGCAGGTGACACAGTGAAAATTACTAGCTTATCTTATGCAGTCTTAATTTATTCCCAGGGACAAAACAAAGAGAACAAACTCACGTACACGAATGGGGAAATTGCAGGCAGGATTGGCTGGAAGGAGGTGTGTCGCTGGAGCTTGATCCCGCATGGGACATCGGGCTGGACCTCGACAGCCGCTGATGCCACTGATCCTGTCGTGTGCGCGGAATCACGGGTCGGAGCTGCTTGGTGGAGCCGACGTGCTGGTGGGGGGGTCTGGCTTGACGGGTTCTCTCCTCTCTCTTTCTTGGTCCAACCACTCTTTCTCTCTCTCTTGGTCCAACTCTTCCTCTTGGTTCAATCACTCCTCACCACCGACAACTCAACGCAACCACTGACCGCTCAACGCAACCACTGACCACCACTGACGACCAACCCAGCTCTTTCCCAAAACCACACACTCAGCTCTGCTCTTGTCATGGACCTCTCTCTCTTTGTCGTGGACCTCCTCGCAACTTCTTGCGCGCGCGCCTTTATAGCGCCTCCGGCGATTAAGCCGCCGGCTTTTAGGACACGCCCATCGGTGTGCTCACCTCGGCCCTGGTTGGTCGCGCGACCCTCTGGCTCCGCCCTTGATGACGACGGGCGGGCACGCCTTTCTTCCCCACCCCGAGCACATGTTCAATGGCGGCTTTGGGGCGAAAACAACCCACAGCTGTAACAAACTGGCCAACTGCCCAGTGCAGTTGGCAATGGAGACTTGGAGGGAATGTAATTGGCAGACTGAGGCTTGGCCATGACGAAAGGGGAAATGGAGGTTTTTGGGAATGGGAATGAAGAATGAAGGGAATCTATCTTTTTCACTTGGTGCAATGGAGTGTCATTTTAATGGAAGACAAGGCCTTACCCTAAAACACATAATAAGGATATAAACTACTGAACAGGGATATTATAGTGTCCTTCAATGTATGCTTTATGGAATTAACTACCGGGACGCCCTTTTGACCTTTATACACACTGGAGCAAGGAGGGCTCAGAATAAAGCAATAATAATAATACACACAATTAAAAAACACAATCCTCATTTCCGCAACAATATATATATACGTGCATATATGAGCTAGTATATATATATATATATACGTGCATATATGAGCTAGTATATATATATATACGTGCATATATGAGCTAGTATATAATAATAATAATAATAATAATTCATTTATTTTGTATAGCGCTTTTCATGAAGCCCAAAGGCGCTTTGACAGAGTGCAAAACATAATGCATAACAAAACATGAAAACAACAATTGCAAAAAGACAAGAATCAATAGGGAAATATTTAAAGCAAAAGGAGGGAGAAGGAGAAGTGATAGTCAGGGGTTAAATGCTGTGGGTTGAATGTTGAATGCAGTGATAGTATATATATATATATATATATATATATATATATATATATATATATATATATATATATATACGTGCATATATGAGCTAGTATATATATATATATATATATATATATATATACACACACACACACACACACACACACACACACACACACACACACACACACACACACACACACACACACACACGTGGCCACAAAGTCCCTATGCATAATAGTGTGTCCTCTGTTGCTTATTTGTTTTCCAGGTACAGCTTGAGCAGGACGGAGTGCGAGACGTAGCCAAACGTTATGAACACCATGGAGTACACGATACAAGAGAGACTGATTACTTGTGTTTGGGTTCACGACCGCACGCGAGAAGGAGCAAGTTTTGAAGGACAATATTTTCGCAGAGGTTCGAAAAGCCAGCTCCAACATGCGACATGAGGCGGGCATGGGGAGAAGAAGGCTTTTTCAACAGTGTCCTTGATTTGACTTATTCTCCAATATAATTGTTGCATAGATCACGCTCAAGAAATTTCAACTGATCAGACTAAGCGTTGTTCCTGTTGAATTATGACATCATAATTACGCCAACAATGACATCATCGTTAACAACACCTATTTCCCATATGGAGTTCTTTACAATGAACCACATTTCAATTTTTTCATGTAGCGGTTTTGGAGATATAGAGGTGCAAAGTTTTTCGGTTTTTCCAAGATGGCGCCTGTACCACATGACCTATGCCATCATGATTATCATTAAAATATTCTCCTTGAGGAGTCGCTCCTATGGCGAAAAATCTGTGTCAATCGGACCAAGAATTGCAGAGAAAAAAATTCATACTGATAAAATCAAGCGTTGTACTTGTCGAATTATGACGTCGTAATTAAGGTACTGATGACATCATCATGAACATATCTTATTCCCCAAGCGGAGTACTTGACAATGAGCCATGTTTCAATTTCTTCCATGGAGCGGTTTTAGAGATGTAGAAGTGCAACTTTTTTTGATTCTTCCAAGATGGCGCCTGTACCATGTGACCTATGACGTCATAATTGTCATTTTAAAATTCGACAGGAGGAGCCACACATATTCTGAACATTTCGTGTCCATCGGAGTAATAGTTGCAGAGGATTTTTTTTTTCATACTGATCAGATCAAGCGTTGTATTTGTCAAATTATGACGTCATAATGAAGGCATCGATGACATCATCATTAACATATCTTATTCCCCAAGGGGTGGACTTGACAATGAGCCATGTTTCAAGTTTTTCCACTGAGCGGTTTGGGAGATATAGAGGTGCAACGTTTTTCCAAGATGGTGTCCGTACCACGTGACCTATGACGTCATAATTATCAGGAAAAAAATCTACAGGCAGAGGCGCTCCTACGGTAAAATTCCATGTCAATCGGACCAATGGTTGCCGAGAAAATGATTTTTTAAAATGCAGACATGGCACACATGCACACCCGAATGCTTAACCCCACTTTTCGCTTCGCGAGCGCAGGGTAAAAATTCAAATTTGTGTGGAGAATGGAGGGGAGCAAGCATACGGATCCATTCTAACTAAATTCTAACTGCGTGCATTGGGAGTTTGTGGCCACTCTGTATATATATTTAACGTCAATTACTATCGAGCCCTTCATAGCCCAACATTATTCATGAATTGTGACGTTGCAGCAACATCATGTTAGACATGATTGTGCAGATGTAGGTGCATTTGTCTTTGAGTTGTCTCGTCTAGATTTGACTCCCAACTCGACTATAAACGGTCGGATTTGTGTTTTGCAATGGGCGGGGAGGAGAGGAGTACAATCACCAAGTGTGTCGTCCTTCAGATGGATGTTAAGCTCGGTGTCCCACCTGCTAGTGTTTGGTGTTGGTCGTCAAATATTCCATGGTGTCTTTCGCAAAGAATAGGTGGGTTATCACCTTTAGCGCAGTGAACAAATGATAAATTACCATCCTGACTGCCATTGGGAAGGCAATTGCAAAATACCCGGTGTAATCGGGAATTATGATGCAAGAAAGAAGCAAAGAGTTTGATGCTGACACATCCATATAATCCCGCAACCCCTTCTGTCGTCCCCCTCCCCCTCCCTCGTCCCATCGCTCCCCCTCCACACCCTCTCTTCTCTCTAACCTTCCCCTTTCTTCCTACTCTCCTCCCCCTTTCCTCACCCTTATCTTCGCCTCTTCCCCCATCCTCCTCTCCTCCCCCCTTCCCCCATCCTCCTCTCCTCCCCCCTTCCCTCATCCTCCTCTTCCCCCATCCTCCACTCCTCCCCCTTTATCCTCCCCTTCCCCCTTCCTCCTCTCCTCCCCCTTCCCTCACCCTCCTCTTCCCCCAGCTTCCACTCCTCCCCCATTAGCCTCCCCCTTCCCTCATCCTCCTCTTCCCCCATCCTCCACTCCTCCCCCTTTATCCTCCCCTTTCCCCTTCGTCCTCTCCTCCCCCTTCCCTCACCCTCCTGCCCTTCTCTTATCCTTTTCCCCCATCCTCCACTCCTCTCCTTCCCCCTTCATTTTCGCCACCTCCTCCCTCCTCTCCAACCCCCTTCCCTCACCCTCCTGCCCATCTCTTATCCTTTTCCCCCATCCTCCATTCCTCTCCTTCCCCCTTAATTTTCGCCACCCCCTCCCTCGTCTCCGCCCCCTTCCCTTCTCTTCTCCTCTTCCCCCATCCTCCATTCCTCCCCCTTCCTCCTCCCCCCTCCCCCTTCAGTCTCGCCATCCCCTGCCCTCCACTCTACCCCTACCCTACTCCCCTCTCTCACTCCTCTGCGACCTCTCCCATCCTCCACGCCTCCCTTCATTCTCGCCACCCCCTTCCTCCACTCCTCCCCTTCCCTCCACTCCTCCCCTGCCCTCCTCACCTTCCTCACTCCTCTCCTACCCCTCCCATCACTCTAACCAAATGCGCGGTTTGGTTTGTGTTCCAAAACAAGTTATCTGTTTGAATCTACTGGTGCACCGGGCATCCTCCGGAACTGCCATGGTGACCCCTCCCATGTCAAACAAGATTTGGGTTTGTGATTCAGTATGCGGGTGACTTGGATTTACTATGTCCTACTTAATGTGATAAAAAGGGACTCCACAATCGCTTTGTCTTACTTTGAAATAAGTATCCGATGTCGTGGTTAAAGTTTCTTGGAGGTAGGGAAAGGTTGGGATAGAAGGGTGTGGATGGGTGGGAAGGGGGAGGGGAGTTGGGGGAGATAAGAGCAAGATGTCACATGGAGTCATGTGTACGTAATAAATGTATGGTCTTCTC